>NW_026860590.1:0-17338 GCF_026571515.1 Ruditapes philippinarum
AAAAAAACTGTTACTGTTCACCATACACTGTGGAAAACATGTGACATGTTTATAGGCAATCCCATGTTAAATATCTCTACATCATGAAACATCGAATACATAATAAAACATGTACCAGTATTTCTTATGTCTAATCAATTTTATATATTCATGAACATATTGTTCTTTACATTTACAAACTTATCGTTTAAATCTACCTTGTCACATATATTTCACAAATAACCCAGCATTTATCACTTTTACAACATACAATGTATGCAACATATGTTGCAAAATGTAATGTTGTTCAAATTCAATTCTATAAGATGAAAGTTTGCTATCAGATTTGTGAATGGGCGAAATATAACCAGCACTCACACAAAAACTATCATGGAGGTTAACAAACACTTGAATATTTATTGCATTTGTAAGTGCCATTATTTGAGCCGCGTCATGACAAAACCAACATAATGAGTTTGAGACCAGTATGGATCCAGACAAGCCAGCGCATCCATGCAGTCTGATCAGGATCCATGCTGTTCGCTTACAAACCCTTTTACAAGTAGAGACACTGATAGAGCGAACAGTATTGATCCTGATCAGACTGGGCGGATGCGCAGGCTGGTCTGGATCCGTGCTGGTCGCAAACCCATTATGTTGGTTTTGTCACGACGCGGCTCATTTTATTTCTTTTAGATCAAACAAATGACTGTGTACACAGATAGATTAACTGACAGACAAATCAACAGACAGTAAATGTAAATCCATTTCACTTGAGCCTACAATTTATGTTCAGCTGGAATTATTACCAAAAGTGTATATCTTTACAAAGTATGTTTATCAAACATCTATGTGCCTCCTTTTTATGTTAATTTAAGGCTAGACTTTCACCTGGATATAATTGACATGACACCTTAACAATGCAAGATATCTTAATAGCTATTCCTTCAAAAGAAGGTGTTTGTCTGTAAATCCAAGATTAACAGGCACAACCATCTTCCTCATATAGCAGTTATACTTCTAAGAAGTCGACATTATTTCTATCATGATTAATGTACAAGTACTTGTCCCTTTATCTAATGTTTAAACTTAGACTAGCATTCAGGTGTATTGCATGTACTTTTATGCCCTTAAGCATAGGGTTTCTACACTTCAAACAAAACCTTAACATATTAGAATAAATGAAAGTGAGAAATAAAAATATTCATTAATACCTGTGAGTAAAGATGTTTGTATGCTTTTGATTTTGGTGTGAACATCAGCATTAACTGACCCTCATCATTTCTCAGATGGAATGGTATAAATGGTACAAATGTTGAATGGTATTCTATAACTAATACAGCCACTGTGTTGGATGTGTCCTGAAAGAAAAATGATAAGTTCATTTCAAGTTTTTATCAGAATAGGGACATGTTTTTATGAGTTAGAAAATAAATATGTTACCAAGTACTTTAAAAAAGGTTAAAATGTTCATTTACTCTATTTAACATATCTTTACTATTCTCCTTAATAAAGGTGACTGGATTTTAAGACAAATTAATTTATGTTTGCATTTTTGACGGGATGGATCGGATAACTATCAGTGCATTATTTCAGAGCTGGCTAGACTGCTGACATTCCACAAGCAACTTGTATAGTTTCCTCACATTAAATCATTACATCTAGCAGAACTGAAGCCTAAAACTGCTTAATTTCTAACAAGGACTTGCTCTTTTTCAATATTTAAGGTACTGTCTATTATCAAATTTGGGGAAATCAAGGTGAAAATTTGAAGTACCTGGATGTCAGCCTACACAGATGTGATTAAGGTGATTAAGAAACAAGAGGGCCATGATGGCCCTGAGGTCGCTCACCTGTATATAGCCCCCCCCCCCCCCCGGGCCAATTTTTACCCAAGGGCTTTTATTTGAACAGACTTGGTAGACGCCCATAAGAAGATGTTTCATGCTAAACATCTAAGTTCTAGCTCATTGGGTTTTTTAAAAGAAGATTTTTAAGTTTTTACTATACACATATAGTTAAAAACAATGACACCCCTGGGGCAGGGCCAGTTTTGACCCCCGGGCTTTTATTTGAACAAACTTTGTAGATATTTACTTAAAGATGTTTCATGTATAATATCTAAACTCAGGCTATTTGGGTTTTTCAAAGAAGATTTATAGTTTTTGCTATACACATATAAGGAAAATCAATGACCCCCGGGGCAGGGCCAGTTTTGACCCCAGGGCTTTTATTTGAACATACTTGGTAGACACCCATTAGAACATGTTTCATGCTAAATACCTTAGCTCTAGCTCTTTGAGTTCTTTAAAAGAAGATTTTTTAAGTTTTTACTATATGCATATAGGGAAAATCAATGACCCCCTGGGGCGGGGCCAATTTTGACCCCAGGGCTTTTATTTGAACAAACTTGGTAGACACTCATTAGAAGATGTTTCATGCTAAATATCTTAGCTCTAGCTATTTGGGTTCTTTAAAAGAAGATTTTTTTAAGTTTTTACTATATGCATATAGGGAAAATCTATGACCCCCTGGGACGGGGCCAATTTTGACCCCAGGGCTTTTATTTGAACAAACTTGGTAGACATTCACTAGAAGATGTTTCATGCCAAATATCTAAGCTCTAGCTCTTACGGTTCTTTAAAAGAAGATTTTTTAAGTTTTTACTATATGCATATAGGGAAAATCAATGACCCCCCGGGGCGGGGCCAATTTTGACCCCAGGGCTTTTATTTGAACAAACTTGGTAGACACTCACTAGAAGATATTTCATGTCAAATATCTTAGCTCTAGCTCTTTGGGTTCTTTAAAAGAAGATTTTTTAAGTTTTTACTATATGCATATAGGGAAAATCTATGACCCCCTGGGGCAGGGCCAATTTTGACCTCAGGGCTTTTATTTGAACAAACTTGGTAGACACTCATTAGAAGATGTTTCATGCTAAATATCTAAGCTCTAGCTCTTTGGGTTCTTTAAAAGAAGATTTTTTTAAGTTTTTACTATATACATATAGGGAAAATCAATGACCCCCTGGGGCGGCGCATATTTTGACGCCAGGGCTTTTATTTGAACAAACTTGGTAGACATTCACTAGAAGATGTTTCATGCCAAAATATCTAAGCTCTAGCTCTTACGGTTCTTTAAATGAAGATTTTTTAAGTTTTTACTATATGCATATAGGGAAAATCAATGACCCCCCGGGGCGGGGCCAATTTTGACCCCAGGGCTTTTATTTGAACAAACTTGGTAGACACTCACTAGAAGATGTTTCATGCCAAATATCTTAGCTCTAGCTCTTTGGGTTCTTTAAAAGAAGATTTTTTAAGTTTTTACTATATGCATATAGGGAAAATCAATGACCCCCTGGGGCGGGGCCAATTTTGACCCTAGGGCTTTTATTTGAACAAACTTGGTAGACGCTCATTAGAAGATGTTTCATGCCAAATATCTAAGCTCTAGCTCTTACGGTTCTTTAAAAGAAGATATTTAAAGATTTTTCTTTCGGTTGCCATGGCAACCAGAGTTCTGCATGAAATGGAATTCTTTGAACAATCTTGATAGAGCTTCATACAAAGAGTATTCCTGCCAAGTTTCATTAACATTGGCCTTGCGGTATCATAGAAGATGTCCTTAGAATATTTAAAATGTGGACGGACGACAGACGACGGACGCCATTTGGTTGGCCATCCTAAAAGCTCACCTGCACTTTGTGCAAGGTGAGCTAAAAACATTAACTATCATTTCAGACTATGACAATTTGATAGCAAAGTCAGGATCTGTATTCATCAACATAAAAGTAATAAGTTCTAAAATATAGACTGTAACTGTAATGTAGTGAATACTCTTTTAGAACACTTTATTTTACAGTAAATCAATCTTGAAAAAAAATTGTAAAATCACCAATTCAATACTTAACAATGTAATTATTACAAAATTCTATTCAAAAATTGTTTCTAATCTATCAATTATGCTTTTAAACATTTTAAAAGACAGTTTATACAGACCAAGGTAAGGTTATTTATAGAACAATTTGTTTTAAAGGTGACTACCAAAGGAACATTCCTGTTAAGTTTGAATGAAATTGGTTTAGAGGTTTATGAGGAGATGTTGTTTAAAGTAAAAGTTTACGGACAGACGCCGGACAAAAAGCGATCACAAAAGCTCACCATGTCACTTTGTGACAGGTGAGCAAAAGGACACTCATAAGTTTTATAGCTTTCTGACCAATCTCAAAATGTATTTTGTAAATATTGTTCAAATGTTAAATGTTATGTTGAATAAACATGTTTAAACCAATGAGTGGGTCATGTCTGAAAGACTGTTTATACAGACCTGAAGGTCAGGCTATTTATAGAACAATTATTATGTGAATACATACACCATCATAGAATCTTGCAGATCTGATGTGATTCCCATGTAGTACTATGGCACCATACTGATCACAAACTATCACCAACCCATTCTCGAATGCATACAAACAAGCTGAAAAAATAAATAAAAGACATTTGAGCCACGCCATGACAAAACTAACATAGTGTGTTTGCGACCAGCATGGATCCAGACCAGCCTGCGCATCTGCACAGTCTGATCAGGATCCATGCTGTTCGCTTACAAACCCTATTACAAGTAGAGAAACTGATAGCGAACAGCATGGATCCTGATCAGACTGCGCGGATGCACAGGCTGGTCTGGATCCATGCTGGTCGCAAATGCACTATGTTGGTTTTGTCGTGACACGGCTCATTTATTAAATTTTGTCCTTGTTGTTTCACTAATGTTTTATGGCTAATGTCAGTCTTTCATGATGAAGATTTAGGACCAATTACCTCTCCCCTGAATGATTTTGGACTAAGGTTGACACCTGAGTTGTATCATCCACCTTTTACAGCTAGATAGATAGTATAAAAGTACACCAAAATTTAAAAGCTTTTGAGAAAAAAAAATTAGAAGCATTTCGAAGGCATAAAGGGCCTTTAAAAAAGCACTATTACATGAAAACCCTAAAATCAACAATGAATCATTCTTAATTCAAAACAAGACTGGTCTATATCATCAATTTCGCTGGGTAAAAGTTATATCAAGAACTATTTAAAGAACATACCTTCTTCTGGGGGCATACATAAGGTACTTGCACATCCTACATTGATTGGATCTCCAGACAACAATAAAGCACCAAAGTGCTCTGAGAGGCTTTTATTCTCTAACTTTCCCTGGAACAATTTTTTGTCTTCCAACAAATTGGTATGCTGAAATATAAAAACACATTACATTAATTTACTGTAGTAGGCATGAAAACATACAGGTTCTGAAACAACAGTACTGAGATTGTCTCCATAGAGAGTTGTAGTATCCAAAAGCTTTTATTATTGTTAAATAAATACATTTTTGGGAAAAAAAGAAAACCTGATCATTTTTTAATGGGGAGCCTCCGTGGCTGAGAGGTTAACATTGCTGGCTTCAAATAACTTGAACCTAGCTACATTGGGTTTGAGCTGCAATGGGTTTGACTCCTAGCAGGTTGGACTCATAAGATAAAGGTATCCTGCTAACTTACAGAAAGGTCATTAGTTCTAGTTACTAGTAAGTAACTGTTTAAGAGACAGGAAGCTGTTATCTCCTCTGTTAAATGTCACTTAAACAGATGGTCAGAAAATTAACTACAGGGAAGCAACCTGTAATAGTCACTGTCACAGCATGGGAAACTGACAAGTATCAAGTGATTGACAAACGCTTTATTTCTCATGTTATCTACTGAGCAACTGTACCTTCACTGCTTTATCATTATCAACATCTAACATCAAAATATTCCTAACTTCAATAAAATGTGCTCCAAATAATAAGTTTTCTTTCATATTTCTTATTTAAGCTGAGATTACTTTATAATAAGGAAAGTTACTCACAGTCCAGCAATGGTGTCTGGGGATGTGATCTGTCAGGAGGAGATAACTACTGTTCATACCAACACTACCATCTGAAACAAACAACAATATACTCACTGATCTCCCTGTATCTTCAAGATATTTAACCCATAACTTGCTGATTTTTTTAAACAATCTTGTCAAGCTTTCATATCTCATACTGTCCATTATCTAAATTAAATGAAGATACTATGAAAATTGAACATTTAGGTGTGACATACGGACCGAAAGAAGGTAGAACAAAGCAGCAGCTACATGTTTCAATGAACAAAAATTTGGGAGGCATTCAAATGTGGAATACATTCTACAAAATACTTCAATCAAAACAGTGCTTGAAAAAAAACCTTAAAATAAAAATGCCAAATAAAATTTTCCTTTATAAACTTATCATGCAATATGTTTCATCTATGTATTGCCACTTTAACTTAAGAATGAATTTATCATTGCCTAGATTCAGACTGTGCACTTGAAGACTGCCAATCGGGACACAATCATACACATTTGTATAATGATGCAGGGATACAAAAATCATCATAAAAAGACAAAATCTTATGACAACACACATAATACAAAATTTTTCATCAGAATCTTCACTTACCTTTAGTGGCTACCTTGATCTCAGAATCTAGAAAGGTTTCTGAGAAGACGAGTGAGCCCAGGATTGAGCCCGGCTTCTCTTTGCTTGGTATATCATACAATGTTATTGACGCACATTTTACCATGAGATTCCGGCTACCATCTGTCAAGCTGTGAGAACTAAATAATGAAATTACAATTATTTTAAAGTTTATAATTTCATACATATCAAGGTATTCAGCTGTCTTTAAATGTTTGGAGGGTCTGTATCATTATGATATGTAAATATTCTCAATCTAAATAAATCTTCAGCATGAAGAATTCAATACAATAATCATGTGCTGTTATTTACTACAATGAACCATCAAACTTGCATTTGGTATAACAACTATAATCAAACATAAAATGGTCATGATACTACATGGTACAAAAAATCTTATCTGCTTACACCAAGATAATCTCAGTTAATCTTGCACCATTCAACTTATACAATATTCCAGCTTAAAAGTTTAACAACAAGTTCTATGGCAAGAAAAATAAAACACAAAACAATTTTTTTCAAGTAAGCGAGTTTGTTGAAGCAAATAAAAGAAACAGTATTTATTTAGTATTTTTTTTTAAATCAGTGAACTAAGCAAATCAGTCATAGATGCTCATTTTCCAATACATATTTAAAACTGGATTTCCAGCTAAATTTAGGGGCTCAAAACTGGATTTTTTATCGCAAAGAGACAAATATCAGGATTTTATAATCTGATATTGGGAATCAAGATAAGGGTATAAATATAAGTATTTTCTTAAATCCTGTTATGATATCACATATTTGCAAATGTTTTCAACCTACCATCCAGAATGGTCGACAGCTTGTAAGGAGAATTGTACTCTAGGACCAGTCTTGACGTAATTTGTTACAATATCATCCTTAGCCCCTGTACAACTCTCATATAATGTTTCTGTAGCTATGTCTTCAGCCTGTAAATAAAAACATATAACACTGATCATTATAAAACTATAATTATTATCTGAAATTAACATACAGTCGGCATTGTACATGCGTCCACCTTTATTAAGCGACTTTTTTATTAAGCGGCCGCATAAAATCCCTCCCGATGATTTTTACTATATAAGTTAATTCCATTAAACAAAGATTTTATATCGCGACCAGCTGCCACTAAATGTTGGCCCAAATGTACAAAATTAAGTGTTAAAGTATCTATTAAACGGCCGTGACTACCAGCATTCTCACCTGTGTAATCAGCGAGTAGAATTGATGTGTACAAGCAAACAAACAAATATTTTTCATGGTCATTGGTCTAAAAGTATCTATTAAACGACCGTCACAAATAATTGTCTTTTAAAAATACAATTGTTATCGTTTCAAAATCGGAAAGAAAGAAACAGTTTTCCGATCTTTATATTTATTGTGACATATTTTGTCAGAGCAATAACGTATCACAACGCCGCATTTGCACAGTTTTGTCATGTGCTCAGAGTGACCTAATGGGGGTGGAATAGCTTTATATGTAAAGTCAAACCTACCATGTGAACTAAGAACTGATCTTGATTCTAGTAATATTGAGGCTATACGGTTAGAAATGAAGCTTGAAAAACAAAAACCCTTTATTGTAGGATATATTTATAGGCCCCCTTCATCACTGGAATGATCAGATTGAAAATATTTTAGATACACTTTATGTCGAAAACAAAGAAATCATTCTATTAGGAGACTTTAACTACAATTTTATAAATTTAAGCCCAGCAAATTCTAAATGGAAAAAAATAATTAATACTTTCAACTTACATCAACTGATAACACAACCTACAAGAGTCACACAAAATTCCTCTTCCATTATAGACCACATATACACCAATCATCCACAGAATATAAGCTACACAGCTGTTCCAGTGATGTCTATTAGTGACCACTACCCTATTTGTTTTACAAGGAAAACTAATGCAAAAATAAAAAAAGGTCCATTGCATGTAACTATAAACTACAGGTATTTAAAGAAATTCAATGCAGAAAACTTTTTAGTAGACTTATCAAATCAACCATGGTCATTAATTGATGTGTTTACAGAACCTGATGATGCCCTCGACACCTTCTATGATTTATTTCTAAAAGTTTTAGATTCTCATGCTCCATATAAACAAAAAAGGGTTAAACGAAAAAATCAAAATGATTGGTTCACAGATGATATAGCTAATGCAATAAAGGAACGAGATTTTGCAAAAAAGAAAAATAACATTGAGGAATACAAATACTGGAGATCGCAAGTCAAGGTGCTTTCTCACAGATCAAAAAAAGAATTCTTTAATCAGGAGATATCTTCAAACAACAAAAACCCTAAAAAGCTTTGGAAAAATCTAAAAGACTTGAGTGGAAAAGCCGAAAACCACCAAACTAGTTACATTAATGATGACAATGGAATTCCAGTCTATGACCCTAAACAGACAGCAGAAATATTTAATACATTTTTTTCAAATTTATTCAAAAATACAGAAAATATTACAACACTAACCAGTACAAATGAATATATACTCAAAGAAATGTTAAACAGCAAAATTGACCAAAATACACCAAAATTTGATATTCCACCTATAGATCCAAGCCAAGTCAAACAAGCATTAGATTCACTAGATGTTACAAAGGCTACTGGACTTGATGGCATTAGTGCTAAATTTTTAAAAACTGCATCCCCTGTTATATGTAGACCAATTTCTACTATTATCAATTTGAGTATCAAAACAGGTAAGTTTCCTGAAAAATTTAAACAGTCTAAAGTCACACCATTTTACAAAAAAGGACACAAATCAGATAAAAATAATTATAGACCTATATCTGTTCTTCCAATACTTTCTAAAATATTTGAAAAACATGTATCTGATCATTTAAAACAATTCTTAGAATTGTATAATTTCATTTTCAACACCCAATCAGGATTTAGAACAAAACATTCATGTGAAAGTGGCTGCATTGACAAATGTTGTTGACAATTGGATCAAGGCAATAAATGATGGAAAGCTAGTTGGCACAATCTTTCTTGACTTGTCAAAGGCATTTGACCTTGTAAATCATAAGTTACTCATCCAAAAACTTCATTTTTATCAAATTTCTTCTTCTGCAATTACTTGGTTTACATCATATCTTGAAAATAGATCACAGAAGGTCAGTGTATCTGGCAACCTATCAAAATCAGCATCAGTTATATCAGGGGTACCTCAAGGATCTGTCCTTGGACCTTTGCTTTTCATCATATATATAAATGATCTACCACTCCATTTGAAAACCTCAGAGGCAGATCTTTTTGCTGATGACACTACTCTTACAGCAGCAGGTCTCTCTATACAAGATTTACATGATAAACTCCAAGCTGACCTTGACAATGTAAATCTGTGGTGCAAACAGAATGCAATGATGCTAAACGCAAAGAAAACAAAAGCAATGAACCTGTCATCCAATAATAATAAACAACAATTACAACCACTACACCTGCAAGAACATGAAATTGAATTTACTGAAACTGAAAAGTTATTAGGTGTTCATATTGACAATAACCTTAAGTGGAAAACCCAAGTAGATAAGACGTTAAAGAAATGCAATACTCAGTTGTACCTTCTTCTAAGAATAAAACAGTACCTTGATGTAAATACAAGAAAACTGTTCTTTAATGCTTATATCTTACCACATTTAGATTATTGTTGTACAGTCTGGGGAAACTGTAGCAATGAACAAGTTATGGATATAATAAAATTTCAGAAAAGAGCTGCAAGAATCATTCTTGACAAAAGTTATGATGCCCCATCTACTGAATTATTTAATGAATTAAATTGGATAAAATTTGATGAAAGAATAAGATACAAGAAAGCTGTCATTATGTATAAATCATTAAACAATGCTTCATTTCCAAAGTACATGAAAAACAAATTTCAATTTATTCACCAAAAACATGAACGTAACCTCAGGTCAGCAAAAAATTCAGATTTATTTATACCTAAACCAAAAAAAGAAATTTTTAGAAAATCTCTGACTTACTCGGGCCCCAAACTATGGAATAATATCCCTCTCTCCGTATGTAAATCTGAAACTGTTGGAAAATTTCAAGCATCCTATATCAGTTGGAATCTCTCTCAAGTACCTTGATCTTACATAGATTTAGTGTAAAGTAATGTATGTTCATGCATTGTACATGTATTTTGAATATCTATTGTGTTTTTAATTATTTATTGTTTCATAAAGTAATATATTATTATATTTTGTGTTTTCATGTGTATATGTATTTTGAAAACTTCACTGTATAACCATGATGTAAATTATGTATATTTTATGTATATTTATGTTTTTGAGGCCCACATGGAAGATTGGGAAACCAAATGTGTAGCCTCATTAAATAAAGACTTTACTTACTTACTTACTTACTTACTTACTTACTTACTTACTTACCTCCCTTCCAGAAAATCAAATCGAAAATGATGTCGGAACGAGCGAAAAAATGACAGACAACTAATAAGACCAGATATATTGAACAAGGAAATTGTGCATGGAATTGAGTCTGAGTAAATAGCAAATGTCATTGTTTGTAGTCGAAATAAAATCGTGAAACGTAGTGGACTAAACATTACAGAACCGAGCCTTTCATTGCTGATGGTGTAGGTGCTCATCTGATGCTTTATGAAATACATGTAGTACCCCATTAAATATGACCCTTCGACAAAAAAAGAAAAAAAATCCTAGATCTCTAAAAACCTTATTGAATTTGAAATCAGTAGTGTAAAAACTAATTGCTGAAAAAATCAAGAAGTTTAAAACTAATTGCATGAAAAATTATCTGGAGCTCTGGCGATGATTTAAAAATATGTTCAGCAGGAGATGTGTATGAACATATTAACAATATAAGACAATATGCTTTGTTTCATGGTCAAAATGACCTGTTGATAGTATTATGAGTGTAGATCACATTTGTACACAAATTTCTACTAAAAACAAAAACAAACACATATTGATGACTTTTTTTAAAAAAAAGACATAAATGTAATTATGAAACTGTAATACATACATATGGAACAGAATTAATGCATTTATTCTATCTTGCTTGATGACATTGGAACTTGCATTATGCTTAATTCCATCTTGCTTGATGACATTGGAACTTGCATTATGCTTGATTCCATCTTGCTTGATGACATTGGAACTTGCATTATGCTTAATTCCATCTTGCTACATGACATTAGAACTTGCATTATGATTGATTCCATCTTGCTTTATGATATTTAAACGTTGCATTATTCTGGATTCCATTTTTCATTATTTCATTCAAACATTTCGTAGTGACCAATTCTTTCATTGAGTGATAACTATTAAACTGAAACAAGCCATTTGGAATACTAAAATGTTAACGTCTTATACCTTTATGTATAAGCTACCTTTCTTCATGCTCTATACAAACCATTTACGGTTTAGTTTTTTTTTGTATTACTTTTATGTAGAAGTCATTTAAAATTGACTATTTTTTGTTCCCTGATGGATTTTGTTAAAAGGGGACTTATTTGATTTACAGCTCGCATGGCGTGATTAGTATTAGCTTTCGCTTATATCCGTTATTCAGTGTTTATGCTTAATAAAGCTCGGTGTCTGAGGCTTTGTGGATTATGTTTGATCATCTTACATTATGATAAACAATTTAAACAATGTCTAGCGATTTGTGAACTGTTAAGGGGCGAGAACTCTGTTATCGATATCAACGGATTTTTTCCATGATTCGCCTATCATCGGAATTTTCCGTACATGTAAATACATGTATTACGGAATACCGTTAGGGCCATCGTGGTTATACGTTAAAATGCAGAGGGCGACAATGCTATAAATACGTACCAAGCGCTTAATACATAAATTGCAGTGGAAAGAATATAAATACAAGTAGTAAGGATTATGCAATATAATTTTATACATGTATATGTATACAGTCTAATAGAAAAAATATGCTTGTAAACAGTTATTCAATGGGGCAGTTATACGTACAGTGGTGGATTCAGGCCTTGGCTTAAGGGCTGCACCTACCCCAAAGAAACGTTGATGAGCTGGGATGGAATATATACGTGTAAGTTTCATGCAATAGTGGTCATAGTGTACTCCCTTATCAAAACATATAATGCTGTCATCCAGTTGTTAAGCACCTGCCTACGATTGCGAAGGTCTTTATCTAATGACTTGGACATTGAAAAGCAAAACTTATTAATTGGCCTTTTAACTTAATAACTGTCTCAGTCACTAATAGTGGCGAATAGGTATTTAACACATTAAAATATACATGTATAATAAGGAAAGAAGGAAGTTGTTTATTTTTGTGACATGTGCATAGTCAATTACAAATGTTAGGCATATGTTTGTCTGATTATAGATCAGACATCCCGCACACACCACCACATTTACATACATTTGTGCTTAAAGATATACTATGCACATCTTTCAGTAATATATTTTTATCACAGAAATTTATTGAAATCTATAAAATTCTTACTAAATATGTTTTATCTAAATAAAAACACATACACATAATGTATAGGAATCTGCTTTCCTTATTACGGGTCAAGTAAAGTTGTGCCTGTCTTTAAAAGAAACTTCCATATATATTTTTGTAATAACTCTATACATGAATATTCATACTGCCCAATTACAGTGTAAAGTATTTAAATCACAATGTTTGTGTGAAGCCAAATTATATTTATTTTACAAAAAAAAAATCAAGTTTGTACTGTACTAAGTCGTGGCCACGAGTTACTAAGTGACATGTGTGTGTTTTTATTTATCTCTTTAGTTATAGCCCTTTGTTGGGACTATTCTATGATAGAATTGGTCATTTTGTACGTACAAAGGCCTGTTAACATTGTTTATACCATAACTTGAGAGGGACTTAGTCCTGGTTTATTTTATTGGGAAGGGACATTGCCCATGGACAGTAGATATCCTATAAGGATGTTTGAGGTCACAGGTCAGATAAACATGACACTTCATGCAAAATCCTTGTCTGATGAATGATTTAGAAAGAATAAGCCGTAGTTTATATAACCTTAAAAGATCAGTAGATGACACCTAATAATTTTTAGGCAATTTGGTCAGAAATCAGGGTCACAATGACGCTAAATCTTTGACCAATCAATAACTTGTATAAATGGCACTTTTACGGACAAGTGAAGTAGGGGCATCCTTGTTAGGAAAATTCATATAAATAGTGTAATTTGATTGGTTATTTATCTCGTTCGCACGACTTACATGTAACTTTTTCGTGGCCACGACTAAACTTTCTTGTGGTCACGACATGGTAACTTGTTCCAACGACTTATTTATCTCATGGCCACGACTTAGTAACTCGTGGCCACGACTTAGTTATCTCGTTCCCACGACTTAATTACCTCGTGGCCACGATTTAGTAACTCGTGGCCACAACATAGTATCTCGTTCCCACGACTTTAACTATCTCGTGGCCACGACTTAGTAACCCGTGGCCACGACACAGTATCTCGTGCGCACGAGATAAATAAAAACACACACATGTCAACTTCGTGCCACCTTAAGTTTGATAAAATTCAATTTCACTTATCACACACGCTCAAAAAGAAGTGTAAACAATTGTATAAGAGGTGAGTTGACACTTGTAGGATGAGTTATTAGAGACATGTATAACTTTTTTCCACATGCTGCGCGGAATCTTCAAAAACACGCACTTTTCGTCTGTCGCATCGTTTTCTCTTGTTTTTTAGTAAATTTACATGTCAGTCCCCAACTAACACTGTTCTGTATACGCCCCTATATAAAGTGGACGTAACTTTGTTTACTCCACGTGCCAAAATACGGGATCATCCGGAAAATAACGGGATGTACCGACAAAGCGACACCTGCTGTCATAATATGAACACAAATTATTGCAACTCGCATTATGCTTACTGCCAACTGCTTAGTGCGTACTGTCACATGCGACTATAATATCGCTATCGTTGTCATCTTCGTTGTCGATGCGCAGTGATCATGTATTGCATTATATTTGTAATCAGTGAATATATTGAAGCATATGAATGCTAAGACACATCAAATCAGCCAATTATTGATCAAAATGAATAGTTTAATTTGACATAATGTCGACAATATAAGTGGCAGATTTATAGCAAATTAAAGATACAACTACCATGTACATATAGTTATAAAGAATGTTATCTTAAACACCAAACATAATACGTTGTCCTTAAAAAAAAAGATGCAATTAAACATATAGCATATTAAAATATGTGAGTTTGATGGTTTAGTAGGGAACACACAAGGTTGCAATTACATGAAAGTGCATTCAGTAATCATAAGGCATGATTGAATTCAGCAAAACGCAGGTTTTCATTGTCATAAAGAAGTATAGAAGCAAGCATAATGTAAGTTCCGATATCATAAAGCAAGGTGGAATAAATGCATTAATTCTGTTCCATACATACATGATATTGTACAGTTTTTGTTATTATAAAAAGATGTTATTATATCTATGACTTGTAATATAAAAAAGTCTCGAATTTTCCAGAATTCTATTGAGAGACCACTTTATTAAGAGACCACATTGGCAGTCCCTTGAGTGGTCTCTTAATACAATGTCGACTGTATAAAATATCACCATAAAGAACTGTTCACTAATTAGGGGTGAAAATATGTAAGAGGTGAGATAGCTCAATTGGTATAGCCCAGGAACTGTATTATGCGGGGTCCAGGGTTCGAGATCCAGTCAGGCTGCACATTTTTCTAACATGCTTGTATTTAACCAATTGGGCTAGGTATCTGGACAACATTGTTTGTGTAGGCATTGTAACACTAAACATCATTAATCTTTGTTCTACATTTGCGTCTAATGATATTGGTTAAATTTGAAAATTTCTGACTGCCTTTTTTACATAAACTGTCAAAACAGCATTTATTTAATCATTTATTTTACCTGTTTAACACTCAATGAGTTCAGTAAGCTTGAATTCCAGTGAGTACAGCATCTATCATTGATCCGTACAGAAATGTCAACAGCCTAAAATACATATAATCTACAATAAATTTACAGTTTAGTTTAAACATATTCTTTTTAGATTGCTAAAACAAGTTCTATCACTTTTTAAAGTCCGCTTCCTAAAACTAACCAGTACTGGTGTCATAGAGGAATCATAATTGTGACCCTAGTAGAGCTCGAACCCATGATCCCTGGGTTGAGAGACAGACACCTTAACCACTAGGCCACCACTCTCCTTTCATGTACAGTAAATGATATCACTAAAATATGGTTATATAGAATGTCAGTGCCCAGTAACACTAGAAAAACATATATGACCATTTCAAGCTCATTTCTAAATATTTTTACATAATTATTTTAGTCCTAAAATGTTGAATCAACTTTGTTCATAAACAGTTTAACGCCAAATCATATCTCCCAAAAAGCAAATGACCTTATTTAATAGGAAGGATAAAATAACATGCACAATACTTGATCTGCATTTCAGAGTATAATCATGGTAATATTATATTACTGTGGAATTAAAGGTTCGAAGATCTTATCATAACAAAACCGTTCAATCTTGTTGCTTAAAAAGTGGTCATTTACATACAGAACATAACTATTCACTCTTCCCTCATGAATAGTAATGAATAGCTAAATGAGTATCTCCACTAACCTTAGATCTGCACTCGCTTCATAATCTTCTACTTTTGACTCTGAAATTATAAAAGAGGAAAAGCTTAAAAATATACTCCAGCAGCAAGATGTAGTGGTGGTATTGGTAATTTTCACACTGAATCACGGCATAAGCAACACTGAATTTACCATGTTCCTGTGCAGACTGTCAAGCAGTTTACCTTCACTTTAGCAAGGACATGTAACTTCTGTACATGCCAGAGCAGAGGTTCAGTGCGAATGACCGTAGAAAGGACTTCATGATCAATTACAACAAAAGTGACCTGCACCATCCGGGAACCTAACCCAGGTCGCCTGATTCACATTCCAACGCTCTACCTACAGAGCTAACCAGAAAGCTCACAGCAAGATGTCATGATATTTAAACTTATTTGAATTATGCTGAACTTATATAATGGATTTACCCTGCTTAAAATTTGGAACAGTCCATTAAAAGTTCAAGGGATTTCAATTTGAAATTTTATATAATGAGTTACCAACAGTATAGAGTTAGCTCTGACTGTATGGATGTGCAGACCTGTCTAGAACTATACTCATGGCAAATCCTGAGGTGCAAACAAATGTTTGCCATTATTACTCTATAGTGCACTGCAGTAACCATTCACAATAGTGGAAATGTGATGCACTTGTCACAATGTATATGGTACAAAGTTGTACGAGGGTTATCAGTAAACAAATGAGAGTTAGTTTGCAACTTTTGATTGAAAAAAACATAAAGCCACAAAACTTGACATGTAATGTAATTAACTATGCACGTAATCGCACAAGTCATTTAAATAAGAATCGGAAGATAGGAGTCAACCATAGCATCCACAGGAGATTATATTGAGGTACTATGAAGAGATTTTGTAACACTTGTAGTTTTTACGTAATAACGGTAAGCAACTCTCATTCATTTCTGGATGGCTCTCATAACTGTAAAAGTTTGATAGTTCCTTGATATTAGATAGGAAACCCCTCATTTGCAGAGCTCTGAAGTATCTATAGTCAGGGTGTTAAAGGAGTCTGGACAGAAATAATAGATGCAAGCTAATGGATGAGAATAACCCTCATATCTAAATATATTTTAGCAATGAATATATAAATATATGAATCAAATTATGTATAGATTTCTTCAAAAGTGACATCCTCAACATTAAACAATTTGTATATATCTATCCC
>NW_026860591.1:0-144963 GCF_026571515.1 Ruditapes philippinarum
TAGTAAAGAGGAGGTGCATGGCTTTACTAGCCTGTTGGGCTACATGCTTTCTGGCTTTTAAAAAAGGTCCATTGCTAATTTCCATGTATTACAATAATCATGAAAGTAATTTAGATTCCTTTGAAAATCAACTTGGTTATTTGAGACGATGACAGTATATCGTCTGCATATAGCAAAAGCAAGCAAACGTTTAAGCCAGGTTTCATCAGTAATAGGATCATTAAGCAATACTGCGGTGGCACCATTTGTTTCGAGGTATGTCTGTAAATCATTAAGGTAAAGTGAAAAAAGAACAGGGCTTAAATTTTCCCGTTGACGAACCCCAACCTCAGATAAAAAGAACGGAGACTGTTCTCCATTATGCAAAACACACGACTTAATATTTTGGTACATATTGAAAATCACTTGGAAACATTTACCATTTACAGAGGTTTGAAGTAATTTGTGCCATAAACCATGTCTCCAAATTTTGTCAAAACACTGTGAAAAATCTATAAAACCACAAAAAAGTTTTTGTTTACGTTTTTTAAGAATCTCAATAAGTGCATGTAAAGTGAAAATATGATCAGAGCCAGAATAACCGCTTCGAATAATTGATATTTGGTTTCTTCAATCTCAAACATTCATCATCTTACCATGCAGCTTCATTAGAACTAAATTTGAATTTCATTCTCATACTGTACATTCGCCCGCTTCATAATATATCTGAGTCGATAATTGTATAAACTTATTAATGATGTTATTAAGCATTTGTGCTAAAATCCCATTTTCTCTTGAAAAAAGTTCGTAAAACTATTCAAGAAACTTCATTGTCAGTAGTTATTTTTTCCGGCGAATAATTATCGTATTAGTACAGGTGTTTGTTTAATAAAACATATCTTTATATGTGTTCTTATCCTAATATCTAATTTACAGCAAAAAAAGAAAATGATCTGAATCATCTTTATCTTAGACTTTAAATATTTAACATACTGAAAAACATTTGTTGAAACAAACATATAATCTACAACACTAACTCATAT
This sequence comes from Ruditapes philippinarum, assembly GCF_026571515.1. Taxonomy (NCBI): domain Eukaryota; kingdom Metazoa; phylum Mollusca; class Bivalvia; order Venerida; family Veneridae; genus Ruditapes; species Ruditapes philippinarum. The sequence goes on from NW_026860591.1 coordinate 1,023, forward strand.
GTATATTCCCTTTAATATCAACATGGCACCTGCCATTTAATAAGTGAACATCAGATATGTAACAAAAGTTAACTAATTCTTTACAAAAAATATTCCCTCTAATACCATCTTTATTTTGACGTGGAATTTCAAAGTTACTACCTTCTATTATCAACATGGCCGAAAATATAATGAAAATCATCGTAAAAATGAAATCTTTAAAATCTCGAGTCCTTTTGTTGAAATCACCGCACAAAAATTAAGTCAACTTCCGGATAATCAAGCTGAATTTTCTTCATACATTCGTAAAACACTATTTTTATCAATTATTATGTCTATAAAACACTTACTTCTCAGGTGGTATGTATGTAAAATATATAATGATATCGTTACAATGGTAAAATGTTAAAAAAAATCAACAGTACAATACAATTCTCATATTCTGAATAAATAAGATGAAATATGCCCTGTTGAAAATTATATTACTCATAAAACACTTACGGCATGTGGTAACATTTCTGACATGATCAAAATGAGTATGTGAGCTTAAAAATATCGTATTAACCCTTACATTTACTCATAATTCCACATACTAGTAAGCAACTGAATCAATTTTGTCATAGTGTTTATTTAATCTGCCGATATTCAACGATAGTATTTTGATATTTACAGTTCCAGGTGAGTGATAATTTGGTTTGCATAGGCCACCCTGTTATTCTATTGTCGAATCAAAAAGAAACTCAGCCTCCGGCGTTTCTCTAGTAGAGGTTATAATATGGGGCAAGTGTGCATTTAGTCCATATTGGCACACTTGGTGACTTATTTGCCCGAGGGCTTTAGCCCCATGTAATGACCTGTTTATTGCATATGCTCCGCAGCAATTTTTCAGACTGGAATAAAATCAAGCAATAACTCAATTGTCCGTGTTCGATTATATTATCTAAATCCATCAAGCGATTCGCTTAAGATTTCAACGTCCTTTCGACGGCCATTTGTTTGCGCTGGGTTGTCAATAACGTAACTTGTATACGCGCGGACGTTCTGCCGTTACCGTACAACAGGGGCGTGATAAACGGAAATAACCTCAATATGGGATTTTGGCACACTTGGCAAGTGCGTCACTATGGCATATTGGCACACTTGCTCAAATTCGGGATTTTCGCATGTCATATTCAGAAAAAAGAAACGCATTTTTATTACTAATTATAGTAACATATGCAGTAAGTTGATGTAATTTGCGTCTCAGGTCAGCTGAAACGTCACGTAGTTGTATTTCACTTCTCTCGGCTTGATTTGTTACCATAGGGCTTGCGTTCCCTGTGATTTCTTGTTCATATTGTAATTGAGCACATATGATAGTTTGGCACGGATGGGACAGAATTATCACATAATCGGTGATTAATGGGCGAACAATTGACGGAAATGAAAACAGAACAATTACGGATAAAATTATATTTTATGCAGAATTTTATATGTAAACATTTCAACTTGGACATAATTTTCAACTTGGACATTTTCACTCTGGGCGTAATTTTTTGCTTAAACATTTTCCGTGCATAGAATTTTACATATAAGGCACCCAAGGCATAAATAGTTTCTTAATTTGCACTTACAGACATTGAAATCTTTAAGATTTTAAACCTACTGTACTTCTTACAGACCTATTTGTGCTAAAAAATGATATTTGACCAAGAAATAAAGTTGATTTTTAGAATTTACAGGTGTATTTTCTTTATGAATTTAGGCCTGTATCTTATGACAAATGCCATACGGATAGAAAAAACTACTTGAGCAGATCTGAAAAAGTCTTAGTCTAAAACTACAAATGTAGTAATTTAATGTGTAAAATATAAAATCATTCAGGTCCAAAATGCTTTAGTTATGTAGTTATTTTTCATACAGTTTATTAAACTGTAATTATGTAGGATTTTAGGACAGTATAATAACTGAAATGATTATGTTTCTTGCTAACATTTCATAAATAGCATGTTAGTAGATCTTTTTTTTATTTCTTGCAAATTAAAATAATGTGAAACAAATTTGAAAAGGTCACAACTCATAGAACAATCTGTCGTTTTCTACTAGTTTTCAAATAATTGTAAAAAGCAAAGTGATTAATTCAAAGAAAACCGGTACCTACAAAAACATGCTGCTAGAAATAGAACTGTGTTATAGTAATGTAGAATGTTCTATTCTGTGTTTAGAGTAAATGTTATGTTTCAAATTTTGTGATATTTGTGAAAATATAATGACTTTTTTATGCGATACATTATGTTTTTGTCGAGAAATATGTGAATATCATGGTTAACCCGTTAAAATTCCTCTCTAAAAATTCTGCCCTCGATTCAGCTTAAGAATTCCATCCGGACTTTGTTTCCATCCATTTTTAATTGTTGTAATATATGGGGGAAAGAGAACAAAAAATATATAAATGCCAAATATACAAAATACAAACACGAATTTGCAAAATTATTCTAGACCCTCCAATGAGAACACGATCAGAAAATTTATACAAAAGATTAAAAATATTGCCTTTCAAGAAAAGATATATTTTTCACACCGGTGTCCAAGTATATAAAGCACTGAATAATATGTCCCCTCAATATATCCGAGACTTACTTACCATATCAAATAATCAAAAGTATAATCTAAGATCGATATCTCACGGAAATTTAATTTCGTCTTACAAACCACGTACTAATTATTTTTATGACGCATTCCAATTTAATGCCATGGTTATTTGGAATTCCATACCACTGACTATAAGAAGAAAAACAAAACTGTCAATATTTAAGAATAGTTTCAAGAAATACTTATTTAATCAACTTTAGCACGGTCCATGTGTATTATATATACAAGATACGCTCTTTATATTCATACATGTGTTTTTTTATTATTATGTTTTCTAATAATGGGTGCCTTAGCCAAAGCTTAGTTTCAAGTTTTTTTGACTGTGTTAATTTTGTTAATTTGGTAAGTTAATTTTACTTTTTAAATTGCAGATTAAAATGATGCACTGATGAAAGTTTTATGTTTAATGATAAATAAAATGAATTGTATGAATGTTCAGTATATGTGTTAAGATATATGTTAAAATTGTGATAACCATTTAATCATTTCTTTTACATGATATATTTTCTTTGATTGATATCTGTTCCTTTGGGTGTTTGTTTTTATTTTTATTTTTTATTTTAGAAGGCTGCATTGTAAATCATCGTCGGATACCCACGATTGATAAACATGTCACATAACATGCAATCAGCCGTGGGTAAAATGAATCGATTTGCGTCGATATACAGCAACAGGTGCGTAAAATATCTACCAATGACATCGCGTTTAACAAATCTATATTCTTCAACAGCGGAGGTAAAAAACATAAGAAACAAAATGGCAGCGCCCACGGTTAAAAACTGTTGTACGTGTCTTGCTAAAATCAATGGCAAAAACTATCGCCAAATCAGTTCTTCTGCAAGCAGATATCAATCAGAAAGGAAAACATCACGCTGTAAAAGTAAATAATCTATACTTTCTACTGGAAATCGTTTAATTTTTCGATGTTGAACCTTTCACGTCGTCTATGGTTGTCGCAATATTGTCTGTAATACCGAACGTCGTACAGAACGAGCGTTTTGATTGGTTTTAATCGCCTCATGAAATCGTGAGGCAGCCAATGAAATAGCTGCCTTTGACACACCTCTAATCGACTGAATATCGGCAAAAAATTCCCACGGCTATCCGACGATGTTGTTAATAAGATGTTGCAATCTGTATATGTCTTAATGTGTTACCTTCGGTAAATAAAGTAATTATTATTATTATTATTATCATAATAAGGATTCCGATCCAAAATTTCAAACTCATTTGCATGTTTCGTCCCAATTCCGCCCTTTTTCCACCTGGATTCCACCCAGATTCCGTGCTAAAAGTAAATGTTTTATCACTTGTATAGTTGGAAAGGAATTTAAATTTCTAGGCAGAATTTGATCATTCCACTCCATTTTCGAACAGGCGTGTTTGTATACCTCGCTGTCTGTTGCCAACAAAAACAATACATATGTTATGATTTATCCTTAATCTATATATATATATATATAAAAGGAGTCATTATCATATAGTTTGTCGTATCGAAGTACGCGCATATTGGCCTTTTTGCATCAATAATTTGTCTGTGACATTTAATTCTGTCACTTTAATATAGTACTGATTGATCACGTGTACTTTTATACACACTATTGACTCTGTAAATAATTGTGTGTGTATATATACATCCTTAAGTGTACAAATGTATCATTTCATTTTCATTGCGAGTCACAATTATAGCATAATTTGCTTATTTTGAGTCAAGTTATGGTCTTAATCTTTCTATTGCATTCATATTAGGTTTCATTATTGTAATTCGTTGTTATGTTCTATTCTAATCACTGTTTTTCCCAATGTGGTTAGTGATCCACTGTGTCACTTTTCTGGCAGATTAAGCTGATATTTTGTCTGACAAGCGCGATTTTATAAATACTTTGGACGGACAGAAATCAATTATATTCCAATTTTGACGTGCATATTAAGAACCCATTTAAAGACAAGTAAAACTGAAAAGAATCTGACAGCTGTGATTCAACAATCAAACTTGGCAGGATGTAAGAATGAAAACAAACCACAAAAAGTGCGCAAATTATATGAAAAATATTTTCGAAAGGTTTAAATGATATGAAGTTGACAGCTTTCATTTTGTCAGTATCCTCCTTAAAATAGAGTACAATAACTGCCAGTTTACGCTTTGAAAAGGATAGATTTGTGCATAAGAGTAATATGATTTTTCTGAAACAAATTGATGAATACATATTTAGTATAATAATTCTTCAAAATATTAAATATATGGTCTGTTGAAGACCTATATGTCATTTATTTATCTTCAAACATATGAATGAAACGCTCGGTCGTATACTTTTTCATGACATAGAAAATATGCTCGTTTTCAGAATGATGAGCATATATTTCTTCTTCTGCTATCCGTGATCCATACATATGCAGAATACCTCCACCAGTAGGCACATTTCGATTGCCCTCATTAGGCACAATACCACTTGAAGAGGCCTGTAGTTTTGGGTAATGAGCAAGTGCTCTACGTTCTGCCGTTTCCTCAAGTTTGCTATCAGGAGCTCCACGTTCTCTATCCTTATATGGAACCATTTCATTGGAAGATATGTGTTGTTCTGAGTCATGATATGCTCTTTTCTTTACCCCGGTTTTGCCCCTTACCCGGCCATGAGAAGCAACACGTCCATCACCCTTATGTGAAACTAATGTACTAGAAGATGCACATGGTCTTGAGTCATTCAGTTCCGTCTTTTGTGCCCTAACTCTGCCACCAACTTCACCATAAGGAGCAACGCGTACTTCAGTTACAGTCGGAAGGATATCACTGGATGGTCTCTGCTGTACCACAACCCTGTTACCAATTTCGCCATGGGAAGGATCATGTCTACCATCTTTACACGAAACCATGCCGTCTGAAAATTTGTTTTGTTGTGAATAATGAATATCTGATCTCGCTGTAACCTTTGCTTTTGCTACGGCACCAACTTTGTTTGACCGATAACGATTGTAGGTCAGTCGGTGAAGTTTATTGGTCAGACGTTTACCACCATCCATCCCAGATGCACGTGCGGGAGGGACGACATGTGTTACATGATCTGAAAAAATAGCTTCAATAAAAGAATCTGCGAATTTATTTGTAGTTAAAAAGCTGTACATTTGACAGTTGGTTGTTGAGGGTTTTATGAATCAAAGGCGCAAAAACTTTCAGGAATTGTGTAACATATTTTTGCAGAATGTACATTGTACTTCGGTAATTATCTTTATTTGCAGTATTTCTTAATTCAAAAAGACACTTGTATTGGAATACATTTAAAACAACTAGATTTTGATAGATTCAGTCTATTAATAAGGCAATACAATTAATTGATTGCGTGTATATGGGCTTTATTTCAAAATAAATTAAGACATTTTTCAGAAATATATGGAAATTTGGAGTTTTTTTTATCAGTGTAACGGAACTTATTTATTCACATCAAATTTAATCAATAAATGTATAAAATCATAAATCGGCTACCTATTTGTTACACATATTAGGTGTCTGTGCCAGGGGGTATGGACCCTACCTTACAATTTCAATCAAACCAAATCCCTCAACATTTTGAATTTTGTCGTGTTGGGCTTTCTGAGATTTTGTTTTTTCTTTTCATGATCCATATATTTTGAAAAATCAACCAACACTTTACGCGGAATGAATTTGATCAGCATTAAAACTAAACAGCACAAACTGTTGTGTGACTAATTAGTTAAAATGGTTTCATTTAAGCTTACATTTATAACGTGGCATAATTATTTCTAATATAATACACGCATATATTTTGTGTTCATTTTGTGCCTAACTCGTTATGTAACCAGTTTATTATTGTAATAACATAACTATTCCTTAAATTTATATGGTTAACGCGAAAAGCTACATGTTGTTAATTGCTTACTTTCTTACTACATACTATTTGATAGTTGTCTATGGACAAACGTCATTACGGAAACAAAGATGTTGAAAAATAATCAAGCATTATAATTTACACGGCGTTATCGTCATATGTGTCGTGATATAATACATTCATTTTAATGTATATCCTTTTTTGACTATATAAGTAAAAAATAACGAAAAAGTTGATTTTGTCAAAAAAATACATGTTAACAAACAATATTTAAACCGGCACATTACATTACATTGTGTACACATGACACATTTATTCTAACACCTACCTTCTTGACATTTCTTGACAGCCTTCTTTACAGAATAACATATAGTCGCAGTCGATATGACAAACAAGAACAGGCAGACGGGAGTGAGGCAGAGAATTAGAGACCAGCCAAGCTCAGATGTGGAATAATTTTCGGCAATGAGCAAACATCCGATGAAACTGAACAAACCTTAAATGTATTTTAGAAAGTATATAGAAAATAAATGGACATGAATAAAATAATCATCTGAAAGAAACGCACGGCGGATAAACGATATCACTTTCTTGCAAGCCTAAAAGATGAAAGTGACATTACGTTCATTGTTTCATTGTCATAAGAGGCTGAATCGGTTCTATATTTCTGTAGATTTACTGTTATAACAGTTGATATTAAAAATTATACATTAAATGTAAATCTGAGTAAATATAAGAAAGTCTCTTTTTTTAGCGTTACAGGTTAATTCCGATGGATATTTACATTAATTTCATTGAGACACGTGAAAAATTATATTGTTCATGCGAAGTATATCATAAACTTGACAGGAATTATGGCAATATGTTGGCTATTTTATGAAAATAAGTCAACACTTTTGATTACCTGCCACAGGGAACATAATCAAGCAGCACCACCCAATATAACCACAACACCCCATATCGTCATATCCTTTTTTAGAAAACGTGTTAACGCAAGTTCCAAATACAGCCAAGAACATCATAACAAAGGAGAATACTTCAAGTCCGAGCGCTCGTGCATCTAATTCTGAAAAGATTTAATGAAACAGGCATCATCATTATGTCCTCTTGTTAGTCTGTGTTTCGCTAGATAAAGTCATTTTAAAATATAAACCTTTAGGTTGTTTTTTCTCTATCAAAGATAGCGTATAATTGCTGGATTTTTGTTCGGTAAGGGGACAAATCGCCTGCTTATGTCGACATTTGTTCTTGCATGGGGAACAAGTAATACTAGTCAAAACTCATGCGCACAAAAATATAGTTAAGAGCCATTTCATTATTCAAAAAATTGCAAAACAAAAAAAAAAAAAATGTTGGAAGCAAATCTTTATAACATATTTTTATGTCCTTACATAAAAAATTACGCTACATCAATTATATCTTATTATCACACACCCGTGCCGATTTTGCGACTCCGTAAATATGGTATTGCACGGCCGTGCATATATTTTGACGTGACGTCATTAGCGTTATACAAACATAGTGTAAAGACGCGTTAAATGTTAACGTTATACTATAGGCGCGTCAATGAAAAATGACTTTTATTTCACTTTAACGGTCTTTATTTTGGGTATGTGATAAATAGAATATTAAATTCGTGTAAGTTCATTACTGAATTTATTGCACTCGTTGAATAAAATAATATTATGCTCGCCAGAGGCTCGCATAATATAACATTATTCAACTCATGCAATAAATTCAGTATTAAACTTACACTCATTCAATATCCTCTATTTCTAGGACGTTTGAATCATATGTCTATTGCTTAACTAATAAGTATTGCTACTGATATGCATAGTAGAGATGCGTGACATGTAGAATAGAAACACACTGTAATATCATAGACCTATATTCGCCCCCTCCGGAGTTTAAATTACGACAACGTCAAAGTTACATTCATTGCATTTAACTTTTAATGAATTTTCAGATTGAGAAAAGATGAACATAAAATAGATTCTTTGTTTATGCGTAGTGTTACGAGCCAGGCGTAACTAGAAAGAAAAGCCAGCAACAAACTTGTAACAATAACAAATTTATTACAGAAAAATTATTAAAGAAAAATAAAATAACAAATTATGTTAACAAATACCTGAAGTCCAAATGAAAATGAAAAATTACAAATGTCTAGTCTGATCCTGGAATGATCCTTTTTAATAGCACAGTTAAATCCAAGTTAAATCCAAGAACACTTTAGAATAAATTCCCACAATAAAATCCACAAGAATAATTTATTTTAAAATCCAAGCTCCAATAATTCACTTAATATCCAAGTTGAATAATACTCCAAATATATTGATTTCTTAAAAGGTAACTGATGACTTAATAGATCACTGATGACTTAAAAGGTAACTGATGACTTAAAGAGGTAAAGGTAATGAAAAATGTCAATCTATATATATTAACTAAGAAGTTTCTAGAATAGTCTTCCATTTACTACAGTAATCATAATCTAGCAACTTCACCAATAAAGATCATTCCAGAAGTTTCTATCTAAATATAATGCATGAGTTTTCTACAATAGTTAAGAACCTTCTAGTACATACATGTAGTTTATGTTCTAAAAATAGAACAATGATAATATTGGAAAAACCAACTGGTCAGATACAAACTATATACATGTAATATGTTGCATACATAACAGTAGAAAGCACCATTTTCCGAAACAATCGCACATGGCGCTAATGAAAAACTGGCCGCATCTCGTTCAGCAATTCATTCTTCTTAATCAATTCTAAATATTTTAGCTGAAAAAAACATCATTTTGTAGAGCTCAAAGTGACAAACTTATTGATATGTTTGACTTGCTGATTCACGATGTGACTGTAAGAATTTGGAGGGTTATTACATCTCGTTAAACTCTTGCGCTTGCCACTAGTAAAAAACCTGTCCATCGGTAGCATGTGCGCTTGCCGATGCAGCGATTTTTTTCATTTTATATATCAACATCTCAAGTTTCGTTATAGGTACATGTAATATATATTCAGGTGAGTGATGTTGTTGGTAAGCCGGAGTATTGGCTTAAAGGCTATATAAGTAATTATTGTTTAACGAAACAAATGCGGCCAGGATTATAGGTGTACGTCGCTGCAGTCATTTGTTCTTTTTGAATATAAAATCACTCATGTAAAAGATACCATTTGCCCGAGCCCATTGTGACCTACCCATCCGTCGGACTTTATTACGAATTGGATGTTGCAATAGTTTTGGTCTGATTTACGTAATGGCTATCCGCAATATACATGCATGATATACAGTGCTTCACTAGTGTATGAATACTAGGTAATTTTATAATTTAACTTCTCAAATCTATGTTGAGCTATCCGTTTTTAAGTTTTGATGCAGATTAGCTAGTTCAGTAGCTTTGTCAATTCTGTTAACGATAAAAGTATGTTTGTATAAGCACCTGGTGCTTACATAAAACGGGATAACTGGATGAAATTAGCTTCAGACGTTGTGGCGCTTATTTTTTCTGTATATAAATTGAAATAGCACAATTCCTTGCATCGGTTTTTTCTTTCATTAATCAGATTCGATAGCTTGGATAATCTTCTTTATATTAATATCGCGCTAGCCCGAGAACCCTGGCTCTCACGATTTACCAACATAGCATACTTATTTGTTTTATCACCAGGAGTCCACTACGATGCGGAACCTCAAATAGTAGAACAGAACAGAACAGAATTTTATTTACAGACTTATACATAGGTACATCGTCTTGTTTAACAAAAGATTTGATTAAACATAGTCACATGGCATACGAAAACATACAAATTATAAACATTCTTAAATAAATAAACAATGATTAAAGAGGACAAACTTTATGCAAGATGATAATTACAAATCAGTTTTGTTGAGAGTTAATGATTGCGTTTCTCAACGATAAAGATTCATGGATATATTTAGATAACTTAATTAAAATACTTTTATTTTGCGTTGAAAGTAGATCTATAAATTTAAACACAGATGGTCTAACATAATAACATTTTTTAAGATACTGCATTCGAAAACTATTAAAACAAGGGCATACACATATAAAATGGTATTCATCTTCTATGTCAAATGTATTACAACATAAACAATATCGTTGATCACGAGGTGTATTATTCCTATTGTATCTCCCAGTCTGTATTCTTAAAGGATGTACAGATAATCTTAATCTACAAAAATAATATCTATATTTACGAGGCAGAATATCAAGATAACTTTCATAACTAAAATTAAGCTTAAAATTCTTGTAATTAAACAAAACTGGGCTACGTTCTAACGTAGCTGTCCATTCTTGAATAAAAGTGTCTATAACTCTGCGTTTAAAAATGATAGGGAACACTTTTGCATCAACGCAATTTTCATTAAAAATTTCAGCAAAACCATAATTACAGAGTAGTTTTTTAACATTTGAAACCCAATTGCGGTGTCCTTTATTACAATCCAATAAACCATCTTCATACATAGTTTTTAAAACAATATTATCAGTGTTTTTCAACTTACACCAAAACTTGACAATTCTAACGTAACGAGTCACATACAGCGGATAACGCCCCAACTCACCATAAACTGCAGCAGAACAAGTATTTGCTCTAACATTAAGCAAACGTTTACAAAATTTTAAGTGGATTCTTTCCAATTCTTTAGATTTCGTGTATCCCCAAATTTCAGACCCGTATCCTAAAATAGACCCAATGAAAGCATCAAATAATTGACATAATATTTTAGGTTTGAGATCAAACTTTTTACAATTATAAAACAAAACATTAAGAGCTTTTAAAGCTTTCCCTACCAAGTGTTCTTGGTTAAGCGAAAAATTACCTGTATAATTAAAAACAGTACCTAAATAATTAAAATCATTCACAACTTCTAAAATTTGGCCATCATAGGTCCAGTTCTCATTTTGTAATAACCCCCCTCGTTTTCGAAAAACCATTACTTTTGTTTTGCTTGTATTTACTTTTAATCCCCATGTAGAGCAATATGAATGTAAAAAGATCCAAATGGTTTTGCAGTTCCAATGGTGACTTGCCTAAGATGGCCATATCGTCAGCAAATAACAATAAAATCAAAATAACATCATCAAATGACAGTCCTGATTCTTGACCAGTTTGCAAATATAGCTCTAAATCCTCTACAAAGAGAGAGAATAAAATTGGTGAAATTACCTCCCCTTGACGTAATCCAATAGCATAATAAAAATAATCAGAATAATTCGAACAAGATTTGACACAAGATTTAACTTTTTGATACATGTCTCTTATAATTCGCAGCAATTTACCTTTTATTCCTAATTTATACATTTTCAGCCATAATGCATTTCTATATATACTGTCAAAACATTTCATCATATCGACAAAAAACAACATATAAACGTTTATTTTCATTAACAAATTTTTGAATTAATGACATAAGAACAAAAATTGCATCGGTAGTAGAACGCCCTTTACGGAAACCAAATTGTGCATCTGATATGATATTGTTACTTTCACAAAAGGATTCTATTCTAACATTAAGTACAGTGGTAAATAATTTTGACAAACAACTAACTAATGTTATGCCTCTATAGTTATTGACGTCATCAGTACGCCCCTTCTTATGAAGAGGGATAATAATTCCCTCTGTCCATTGTTCTGGATAAAAACCAGAGTTTAACACAACATTAAATATATCACATATATGGGCACCTAAAATATCGATGCTTTCTATGAAGTATTCATTCATTAAACAATCGCTACCTAATGATTTTCCACGTTTTAACATTTTTACGGCATTTTGAACTTCATTTAAAGTAATTGGTTTATCTAACTCATCATACTCAGTATTTATCTCATTAAAAGAATAATCTTCACAAAAATTTTCAGCCTCAATATTGTTACAATTTGATATATCATTACTTAACTTAGCAAAATATTCTTTAAATATATCTATTGGAATATTGCTATTGTCTGCAGACGACTTATTTTTAAAATATTTCCAAAACTGCTTCGGTTTACTTTTTTTTAAATTCTCTATATCGGACATCTTTTTACAATAATATATTCTTTTCTTTTTACGAATAATACTTTTATATTCCGTTTTATATTTACACAGATTTATTCTATTGATATCATTATTATTTCTATTAAAAACCCTTAAAGCATCTAAATACAAAGTTCTAGCATTGATACATTCTCTATCAAACCAGTCAGAGTTATCTATACACGAGCTATCACTAAAATAGACGTCATTGTTAAAAGTACGACATTTACTAAATAATGGATCTGCTACATTGCGTAACACAGATGTAAAACTATTTAAAACACTATTTACACAGTCACGGTTGGACAAATCAATATTATCAATAATTCTGTTAAACTCAGGCAATTTTGCAATAAGACCACTGCGAAATTCATTTCTACGGTCACTATTCCATTTAAACATAATTTCTTGACTTTTTTCGCACTTTTTTGAATACTTTTTACAAGATATTGAAAAAACATAAAGGTGTATGGTCACTCCATTCATTTGTAGACTGAATGGTAAAATTTTGTATGGATGAAAAGTTACGCTCACTGGTTAATAAATAATCAATCACCGATGCGCCTCTGGGTGAGACGTACGTATATTTACATGTCTCGCCAATTCTACCGTTAACTATTCGTAGACATGAAGATTTGCATAGATCAAGGAGTTTCATACCTTGACTGTTACTAATTTTGTCTACAGAGGCCCGGAAAAGGTGTTCATCAGGAATATAGTCATAATCGTCTGTATATGAATTTAAACAATCGTGTGTAATAAAATCATGCTTATTACCAACTCTGCTATTATAATCGCCTACAATATATATCGAACCTTGCTGACTGAAGACGGAAATATCATTTTCTAAAAGTTCAAATAAATCAGTATTAAAAACATTATATGCAGGTGAATCCTCACACCATATATATACACCGCAAATATATATATCATTATCAATGTGGAAAAAATTATGATCTAGCTTTAACCATATAATAGTATCAAAATGATTTTTTACAATTTCAATGCCATCATTTAAACAGGTTCTATAGTATAAAACAATACCACCACTGTTACGTTTTGCACTACGGTGCCTAAATTTTCTATAAAAATTATGAGAAGTGTAACCATTAAGCAGAACATTACTAGAAGAACATGTCCAGGATTTATATAAAAAACATATATCATTATTCGAGAGAATATTTAAAAAGTTAAAACTGTCTATTTTGTCACTTGTTAGGCCATTAACATTCCATGACAGAATTTTCAGTCCATCCTCTGCGTAATCCTATCCTTTAACTGGCTTCCCGTTCACGTAAAGAGTGTCATATGCTATCCAGGCTGTATCCCCTTTTTGTCGGTGTTCTTTCAATTTTGGAACAAGTTGTCTGCGTTTTTCTATGATTTCTTTCGGAAATTGTTCAAACATACGAAATTTGCTTCCCTCTAACTGTTTCCATTGTTTACGTACAAATTCTCTGTCTTTAAATAATACAAACTTTGCTACAATGTTCCTCGGATGATCACGTCTTCTCTCCCCAATCCTATGCACACGTTCGAACCTCATATTTAATACAATATCACTGGCAATTTTAAGTTTGTTCTCCAGGTGACTTCTCAATATATCTTCAGTGCTCTTGGAATCTTCCTGTGAAATTTCATCGACATTTGTAAAAATGAGATTATTCCTCATAGATTGTGAAGTGAGGTAAACGACGTCATCTTTCAAAGAATCTCTCTCCTTTTCATACTGTATAACTTTACTAGAAAGCTCCGCTACATTAAAGTCAACACATTCAATTTTCTCTTCAACACCCGTAACTCTAATATCTAATGATTTATTTCTCTCCTCCATCGCTACCCATATTTTCTTCAACTCCATATCGAACCTATCGACTTTCTTCTCCAACCCGTCTACTTTCTTTTCAAGTACAGTTAAAGAATCCAGACGTTTTTCAACATTGCCTATTCTTCCATTGATCTTTTCTAAATAAGCCAATATGTCGGCGTTAGTCGGGTCTCTCTTTTCTCTACCCTCAGACATATTGTTATTTTCTTCGTTACCAGATTTATAAAAAACAATATCTATGTCAGATTGATCACCTTTTCCGTATAATACATTGTTAGTTTCGTTTAAAATGTCACTTACTACTAATGATTCTGACTCCTCTGACGGGCCTCTTGGCTTAAATAGTTTATTTCCATTATCTTGATCACCACTTTTATCACTACTTTGCCTACTTTTCCGTTTATTTCCCATAAGTTATATATAAAAAACACTATATTCCATCATTTAATTCCAAAGTACTAATTTTATATTCACAAATAAATGTGTAATCCTTGTTTTTCTATAATTTTAAAGACCGCTCAAAAAAACACAACCGCCATTATACCACGTGACTATAACATTCAAATAGTACACCTGGAACTGCCTTTCTTCTATCTAAAGACTTAGCAAATTGTTATCTTTAGCCCTCAATAGCGGCATTTAGCGGTTACTTGGACTTCTGAATAATAATAAACCATTGATAACAGTCACACCTTGAAAGAGTCAGTTGGTAGAATCGCTGCACCTCGAGATAGACATAGCTACCGCTATTATTTTTGAAGATATAACAAAATGTCCATAGTGACCGAGAGAATAATGAGAGACAGACGGTTAATGACTCAGTTATTGTCTCGTCATCTCAGTTGTGTATTATGATAATCGACCCATTTCAATATGCTATGTTTAGAATTATAAATATGTATTTATGTAATATTTTTTATTTATTTATCGCGTTTGGTCTAATACATTTTTCCTCTCGTGAAATTACAAACTACTGCTGCCAGATATAAGGTTATTAACGTTTTGTCATGCATATAACCAAAACGAATAAAAAATTATTTCTAATAGGTGTCTGCACATTGCAGCAAACTTTATAGAGTTATTATTTATTTGTAAAATAAAGAAAACAAATGAGCTAAAGATGAATTCAGCACTTGAATTTTGTCTGATACCGTATAAGCAAAATTTAAAGTATTTATTGAATTAATATTTTTATATAATACAACTCTCTTAGTTTGAATGTACATATAGTATATTTATTATGTTTAATCATTCAGTCTGTTGAATGTATTCAATACTTTTAGTTTTAAAATTTTATTGATTAATCTCCATAATGTAATTTTGAAACAAATGCTTGGTATGCGGGAATTCATAATTTTTTTCATATAATTATTTACCTTTGTTGTAAATTTGTCAAATATTCATGTACATTTTTGTATCTGTCAAATAGCCCGATGTTCAAAATTTTGAAAGGGCATTTCGCGCATTTGTTTCAACATATTACACATTATATTATTATGGTTGAAAGTAGCGGTCTTAAGACGACAACAGCAGAACCGTTCGATCAAGAGGCATACGTTTCTGTCTTTAATATTACCAATAATAGTATGTGTTTCTTTTTTATAATGTACTGATTCAATCACGCACTACTTAGTCCGAAAGTGGCGAAACGAATAGAAATGTATCTGTACAGTATTTCTATGTGGCAGTGACTGTTCACTTTAAAAGGCAAAAACACTACAAAACAGTCGCATGCACTACAACCGAGCACTATATAGTATGTTAGATTAAAAATATAGTATGCTAGATAAAAACGATTTTACAACATTTATTTCCCTTCTTTTTGCTTATGATAAAATTCACCTAAATGGTACTGTACCTTTAGTAGTTAACTGGGTCGACAATCGCATTACCTTTGTCCTTTAACATTGTAGTATAATTGACTTCATGCGCTTTTAGAAAGGTTATTCAAGACTGGTCTTTGAATAAAAAAAATCTCGCGTCACAGGTTTTATATAGCCTTGGACCGTGACGCATTGGATATTTTTTTTATTAAAGTCAAACCGGATAACGAATGACGTCAAACTCCCATTTTGAATTTGAAAGTTAAGCACTAAAATTGAACCTGTTTGCATTTCTTATTGAACGACACCATTTGATTTTGGATAAGCGTCGCACGCAAATTAAGGCCTTTATTTGATATTTTGCATTTGGTATGGAACATGAACATAGAATGCCTTTAATGATGACCCAGTGAACTTTGTTAAGATAAAGTTAATGGGACTGGGTGGAGAGCTTTGCACTTTTAAGTTGTGTCATAATTCCAGAATGTGCATATAATGTGAAAGAAACAAATGAATAAAGAACCTTATAACTGCTTTACCAATGTAGCGGGTAAAGATGCACATACAAGTTTAAGGGATAGGATATCAAGTCAGAAATCATATTTACCGTCAACGCCCTTTGTGTTTTTGCACGTGTCATTGTTGTCCCCAGAACAGCAACTATATAGCAGACCTATGCTTCTGCAGTCTGAGGTTAAGATCCAGTATGGTGAGAACAGACCAATAGTCTGCAAGATAAATGGCGGGAAAAGGAAACACACCAAGAAGATCATTTCGCCGGTGGAACTCATTTCTTGTCACCAAGGCAGCAAGTCTAAAGAGCATAATATACCATAAAAGGAATTCAAAATTTAGACTATAAAATGCTTGCAATACTTAATGTGTCAAACCCTAACTTAGATAGATGTCAAGTTTTAATCATTTCCTAGAAATAATATATCATTAGAAAACTTTTCAGTATGATTTCCTCTGTGAAAAAAGGCGTAATATGTAATTTTATGTTGTATATATTAGTGTCAACGTATAAAATTCACTAAATTATATCAAGCCAATTTGTTTTTATATACAGCTACTGTGTCTAAATAAAGACTCAACGTGTTTTAATATAGATACAATTTGTCTTTATATACGGCAAATATGTCTTAATATAGAGAGAATGTGTCTTTATATAGGGCAAATATATCTTGATATAGAGCTATATTTCTTTTTATAGGGCAAATATCTCTGTTGTCCTCATATTGAGTGAACGTGTTTTTATATAGTCAGACTATATTTGCATAGTTGTCTTGTGTTTTTCTAAAGAGTCAATGTGTCAATATTCTTTATTCTAACACGACCCACACTTTTTCCTATTGAACATAGAAGAACCGAACCTGTGTGTTATTATGCATCAAAGTCACTGTTGACGTTCTACATTTAGACATATGACGTAATCAATATAAATGTGACTTAACCACAAAAAAAATGCGACGCGCTGAAATTAAGTACGGTAACAAATCAGGAACAATTTAGCATAATATCAGTTACGGCAGCATTTATTTGTTGATGTCGTGTTAGAATCGAATAATGTATTCAAATCTGTGATTTTATCGCTTGATAACATCACTGATTGTCGTCCGGTGCGCATCATTATATCACTCGGGCTACGCCCTCGTGATATAACTCCTCGCATCCAAATTCCAAACAGTGATGTTATTGAGCATGTTTAGGATATATTATTTCTTAAATATAGTGTTAACTTATCTTAATATAGAGGCAACGTTTTCGTTTCTCAAACGTGCTGACACGACTTAATCTTTATACATATTGAAAATATTGTTCATGAGCATTTTGCGATATACAAAGAGTACATTTTACACAGCAGTAATTTTTTTATAATTTATAAAGTCCAGCAAAAATGTATACCCTTATTTAAGATACTAGGAATCAATATAATTCGATACACACTGCTTTAAATATAGATACAAATATATAGGAGTGACAAAAATGAATGAATGAATGAATAAATGAATGAATGAATGAATGAATGAATGAATGAATGAATGAATAAATAAATTGAATTGGTTCAGTAAATAATTCATTCATTCATTATTCGTTAATTAAATTAAAAAAATGAAAGAATAGTAGATTAATGAAAAGTAAATATAAATTGAAATAAAATAATGCATTTAATGTTTTTAAGACATACCTATTCGGAATCCAAAAATTGTAACGCTATATTTTACATTGAGTAAAAGAAAAAGTTATTCAAAGTCTTTGATCCTCGAAGTAATCTGATCTATTTCATTCAATCAATATTAAAGCAGAGATATGTATTATATTTCTATAACCTTTATTTCCTTACAATGAAATTTGCTGACGATATATTTTACTTGATACAGTTTGCTCCACCTACTATCGCTACCACTGTTTGGTATTTTGACATGACAGGACAGTTAAGTAAAGGAATAGTGGTGTTGGACATTACTGAAATCAATGAAAAAGAGGTTATTACGTTCAGATAAACCCGCTACCGCTTGCTGTGCCTCAAATTAATTAAGCTTTTACTTAATATGTTATGTTGAAAAAATCATAAATTTGCTTATCTGAAGGATATTGAAATCCAATTTGTGGAGTACTTCAAAGAAACGGTAGGAGAGATGCGTAGATGCGTGATACACTTTCGTTATTGTTAAAAGATAGTTAAATGATAGTTAGTCTATTCCTTAGCAAAAATATTATATGATATGACGGCTACTAAATTACTTCCAATATAATGTAGTACTTAATAAATTATGTCAATGAATGAGTAGTATTCATCGAAACTACAATAAAGAGGATTTCAAGTTTTTTTATAGATACTGAATTTATTTTCATCGAGTGGTATGTAAATAAATATTTCATAAGTTGCGGTGACAACAGGTGAAATATGATAATTTTCATTCCACATTTATTCCACAAAAAGAAAATAATTAAAAAACTTACTTTTTCTGTTTATGTTATGCTTTTCATTATTTTACCTTACAATTTGAAATACTTCCCCTTGGATTTTGTGTATTTATTGGAAAGTACGGAAAATTTCACAGCAGTAACAAATAAATTATTACTGTGAAAATAAAGAAAAAATGCAAATACGTATTTTATTTCATTAAAATTTCTCAACATTTAAACTAAAAGTACAAATATTAAATAAACAGTGTGATTCTTTATCTCACTATTGCTGATTAAAACATAAATTTGAAATTACAGATAAATTACGAAAGACCAGTGGGGACATTTCAACTCCATGGATTTCTGAATTAACTATTTTATGTTCCTGAATTCACGTTTTCAACATACGGAATTAACGAATTTACATTTTCAACTTCATGAATTTCAACTTAAGTTTATGATTTCACAATTTCGACTTCATAAATTAAACGTTGCGAATTCAAGTTTTGAACTTCACGATTTGATCTTTAATAATTTTAAACGATTTGATTGCTTATAATTACTCTTTCAACTTCTTGATTCAATGTGAATTTTTGAAGTTGAAATCGTTGAAATCGTGAATTATGAAGTTGTAATTTTAAGTTCATCATGTTTGAATCGTGAATTTATGATATTTATCGTACGCTATCCGGTCGTTTACCTTAAGAATATCGAACGGGTCAAGGAAGAAGTAGAAAACTGATGTCAAAGGTTTTCGCACCAGGTGACCGGGCGAGTACCCTACGGGTCTCATCTGAATACCTGCTGGACCACAGAGGGTGAATAACCACCCCATTCTTCCTTGACATGATTGAAAAGTTTCTCTCCGATCTCAAATTATCAATGGTATTCCAATGATCCCTCTATCCCGAACGACCCGCACTTGTAAAGTGACGTATGCTTAAGGGTGTTGTTGCTAGCAAAGCCAAACGCCGTTCAAGCCGTTGTTTTCTTTCGTAAGACAAGCTCACGTACCCCAGTACCGTTTTCGTCGTGTCTGGCTACTTTGTAGGACCACTCACCTCAGATTCAGTAAAGTCATCGGCGGCCGGTCCACAGGACTATGTATGTTCAAGGTAACAAAAATGTCGATCATTTTGAAGTAAGATCTTTAGAGTTGAATATGTTTTGTCCTTAGCGTGAGTCCATGAGAATTCAGGATTGAAAATAAAACCCATATACTTGTTAAAAGATGTTATATGTAAGATTTTGCCTCGAAAGTATCATTCCTCATAATTCATAATAAGTTTATGTCATACACTAGTTTATTGTAATAATCATAGTATCCAATAGAAGGAATGCTATTACATATCATATTATTAAATGGATTGTTTCCAAAAAGTAGTGGCATCGAGGTTGTTAACTAAGTTATATCTACTTTTACGTTGATATTCGAATCTCTTTTTATCATAGCATATTTAAAATTTATAACAACTAATTTTATATAATCTTAAATCATTTTGCGTATTTGTGTTACGAAAATGACGAAACAATTGATACTATTGTTTATCCAATTTATCCATCATCCAACCATGGAGGTTAATTAGAACTGAATTTGAACTTCATTCTCATACATTCGCCAGTTTCATAATCAATCTGAGTCAATAATGTATGTACTTATCAGTAGCCTCATTTAGCATTTGTGTTACAATACTAATTTCCCTTGTAAAGGTTGGTAAATTATTCGCTAAAACTTCATTGTCAGAAGTAATTTTCCAGCGAAAGGCTATCGTATTTGCACATGTGTTTGTTTGATACTTAAAAGGTGTTCTTATCCTAAAATCTAATTCACAGCATAAAAGAAAATGATTTGAAGCCTTTAAAATAATTAGCATACTGAAAAACATTTTTGAAGCAAATATGTCATCTACAACACTACAACATTCCCCCTTTTTATCACCATGGCACCTGCCATTAAATAACTGAACATCAAATATGCTACAAAATTAACACATTCTTTATCAAAATACTATCTTCATTTGACATGGAATTTCAAAATTACTTTCTACATAATCAATATAACCAAAAATATCGTAAGCGAGGTTTTTTAGCACGCGTAAAATGGCTGCGAACATTTCATTTCTTCGCACTAGCAGTATTCGTTTTATACTTTGACATGACGGGTACGATTTAGTCAATGTCGTATTGTACCAGGAATCTGACACCGTGGATCTTATGTATAAATAGACAGAGCTGACACGCTGGTAATGGTTTATCCTAATGCCATGGATATTGATTAATTTTATCTCAATTAAACGATAATAAGCTTTGATAAGCAAATGACCAACAATAAAAAATCAAACAGGAGTATAAACATACGAGGGTGCATCAATATATTCGTAAACTAATTCAATAGCGGGGAAATGATTTAATTCAGATACCTAAAATGATTACTCTTCAAAGTAACGTCCCATGCACGATTTGCACTTGTCCCATCTCTCGACCCATGACTGGAACACGTGCTGTAGCCCGTCACGTGACATCTCTCACAGCTTTCTGTCCACGGCACGCCACAGTCCCTCCTTTGACTCAAATTTCGTACCACAAAGACTGTTTGGAAGTTGGAAACAGCCATAAGTCATGAATTGCTAGGTCCGGGCTGTAGGTTAGGTGCAGTAACAGTTCGACGTCGAATTTTTCTAGTGCATCCATGACAACGTGGCTTGAATGGCTCGGCGCGGTGGCGTGATGAAATATGATTCCGGACCTAAGTAGATGTTGGCTCTGTCTCCTTATTTCCGCCATGCGTTCTGTTCTAAGTAATGTTGCATAACAGTTCCAAGTGACTGTCGTTTTCGGATGAACAAAGTGTTTTAGCATTACACCGTATGTATCACAGAATATAATGGCCATAACCTTCAGGCTGACTTGGATATTTTCGCTCTTGTAGGGGAAGGCGAGGAAGGATGCTTCCAGACATAATTCTGACGGTTGCTTTCCGGTTCCAAAAAGTGAATGCACGTTTCATAACAAGTTACCACTCGCCTTCTTCACGATACCTCCTTTCGTATCGCTAACACATTTTCATCCTTGTCCCCATCTGCTCCGATGTAAACAAACGAGGCATCTATCTTGCTGAAACGAGGCGCATTCCTAATTTATAAGTCATAATGTCTTGAGAGCTGTACCATATGAAATAGCTAACTTTTCTGCTACATGTTTCACACTTACTCGTCTAACTTGGAGTATGTACTCCTGAATGGCACTCACTGTTTCTTCAATTGCTACAGACACTGGTCTACCTGCACAAATGTCGTCTTCGGTTGCCTCTCTATCATCCTTAAACCGCTTCATTCACTTTGCACCTTTTGACAGAGCGGTATCTCCGTAACTTTTTTGCAAATCTTGACGAATATCGAAAAAAAGACGTTTCGAGTTTTGTGTGAAACTTTATAACGAGCTTGTAACGTATTTTCGAACGGACGCCCGTAACATGACGTCATTTACGGTTTATGACGTCATAAGTAATGACGTCAAAGCTGTGTACATAGTACGATTCAATATGAAATAATCTGTTTTCACAGCATTTCAAGTTTCATTTTAAACGGACCAGTAGTTTTGACGCTATTGAATTAGTTTAAGAATTTTTTGTTGCACCCTCGTATCAAGACCAATAACAACTTCTAACAAAATCAAAGCACAGAAGGCGCTGAATTTGTTTGGGTCTCAGAATGTAAGAAAGGTACAGGTTGTGAGATTATATGTATAGTGCCACCAATGCTTTCCAGCGTTTTAACTGTAGTAAATTGGCTATAAGACTAATTGCAACACTGATATTCAATCCAATGTTTATTTGACTTAAACAATTTGAAAAAAAAATGAGTTGCCTTTACTGGGATTTGAACTCCAGACCTCTCGCTTCCTAAGCGAGCGCGAAAACCCTTCAGCCACGGTGAATTTATATGTGAACGGCCTGAAGAAAACCATATTATTCTAAATTAGGGCTTGTAACGACTTTAACTGTTGTTTAACACAGATGTAAATAATCCTGGAGCTTACTATAAGCATGTATATTTATAAAGAATCAAAGGGCTGCAAGTTCTGTGGAATTTTCTGATCTTTGCAATCTAAATCGTACTGTATATCTGTATGTATTTTCCTGTATAAGTTTATTTTTATGTATTATAATTCATTTTGCAAGGCACCAGAGTTTGATACATACGGAATTCTGCATAACTAGAGTTGCATCAAAAAATCATTTATGTTCATTTTTTACGACAGCCACACTTTATCCTTGCATATCATGGCTACTTCCTTAACAAAGACACTTAAAAAAGAATTAAAAAAAAAAAGTTTCCTCGATTGGGATTTGAACTCCAGACCTCTCACTCAATGAGCGAGCGCGTTACCCCTGTACCACGGAGAAGTTATACAAACACTGCCTGTATAACATCAAGTCATTCTAAATTTAGAACTTCCATTGCATTTCGGGTTTGTAATCCTTATTAATTTCGAGGTATTTTGTTCAGGATAAACCTGTTGTATAAAACTGAAGTAAATAATTTAGCGAAAATCTTTTCGCCCAAACAGTGCGACATGTAGAATCTATATATTCCACTACTCGGTTTGTGTAGTATTCGGTAAACGACATCGCTAAAAATAGTATTTTCATTGATAAAATCATATTCATCCGCGTAATTTGTAATTGTGCATTTATTGACAATTCTATAAGCCAACGCTATTTTTAAACTTTGAATGCGTTGTAATTTGTTGGATACTTGTAACAAAATAAAAATATTTCTTTCCTTTAAATCGCTAGTTTTAAGCTGTTTTAAGAACTACTTGTTGTTAGGTTTGTCGTAAACTTCTATGTCAGAGATTGAATGTCCGCTTTGTATTTACTTATTTTCGATCAGAAAATACAATAAAACAATATTAGAAATCTTCGACCATTCGTGAATTATTTTGCTTGAAAATTAATGCGCCTGTCTTTGACCATCATTACACAGTGATCTCCCCTGAATTTTTCGGCGTTAGTGTACATATAAAGGGAAGTAACCGCTTCAAAAAAGTGGACTACTTTCGGCATTTGCAATTAGCAGCATTAGACTCTGAAATTTCGCTACCATTATTTGTTTGGTCTGACGACCCAAACAAATAAAAATAACAAAAACAAAAACACATGTGACCTTGTTTTACTATATAAAAGGCGGCTATTAAAGTTTTTGAAGGAGCAAATTCCGTGTTACTCTGTCTCACATGGATTTTTTGTTGACTTTCTGGGAAGAAAACAAGAACAATTCCGTCTGGAATTTTAGTTCGTGCATAATTTAATGATTTTAAACATTTCACCTTGGATAGAATTTTCAACTTAGAAATTTTTTTGAGCGGAATGGCCTTAACTGTCAGCGGAATTCTGTACTTAACATTTTTTCGTGCACAGAATTCCACATACAAGGCAGCACCCAAGGCATAATTTAATTCTTGATTTTATTTAAATATTTTATCTGTTTTTGAAATATTTAAGTTTTATATAAGCCTACTTCTTACAGACCTAATTTTGCCGAAATATGATATTTGACCAAGAAATACAGATGATTTTAATTATTTACAAGATAGAAAATACTAATTGAGCAGATCTTTTTTTATTGAAAAAAAAGTCTAAGTTCAAAGCTAAAAGTGTAATAATTTAATGTGTAAAATATCAAAATATTCCGGTCTAAAACACGTTTTAGTTACATGTATGTATCAATTTTCATATAGTTTGTATAAGCTATAATTCCAATATGATTTTAGGACATTATAATATTTCAAAGCAAAATTGAAATAAGAATGCTGTTTAAAATTTAATCAGAGATTTGATAAATCTCACCGTATTTCCCACTATCTACGCTTGTAACTATGCTGGAATAATTTACTCATTAATCAATTCTACAGATCAGACTGCTCCGTGTGATAGAGAGATGGAGAGAGATGCCATTATAAATATCAGTTGCGGAGTTTGTCTTTTTTTCAAACATATGTAATGATTTTCTGTGCCCCCACTTTAAGGAGTGGAATTTGGATTTACCCTTATCCGTCCGTCCGGTCATTCGTCCTTCCGTCCGTCCGTTCTCATTTTGTGTCGCACGTAACTCAAAAAGAATTTGGCTTAGAGTCATGAAACTTCACAGGAATGTTGATCAGCATGTGTAGTTGTGCATCGGTTGTTTTGCTTATGATTTTGTTTGTTTGTCAGAATTATTGTCCTTCACTTAGTAAATATTTACAATTATCAACTTATGTCGCACATAGCTAAAAAATTATCTTACCTAGTGTAATGAAACTTTACAGGAATGTTGCATAACATGTGTAGTTGTGCACCTAGGTACCTTCGTATGGATTTATGTAGTATTTGTAGAGTTATTGCCCTTCACGTATTGAATATTTACAGTTTTCAACTTGTGTCGCACGTAACTCAAAAAGTATTTGACCTAGACATGAAACTTCAAAGGAATGTTGCTCAGCATGTGCTAATGAATGTGCGTCTGAGGTTTTGCTTGTGGATTTATTGCCCTCGACTTAGTAACGATTTGCAATTTTCAACTTGTGTCGCACGCAGCTCAAAATCTATTTTACCAAGGGTCATGAAACTTTACAGGAATGTTGATCAACATGTCAAGTTGTGCACCTGGGGTTCCTCTTGTGGATGTATCCAGTATTACTAGAGTTATTGCCCTTCACTTAGTAAAATCCTTTCCATTATGCTGTATTATTTGTAAATTGTGTGCTTGAGATATCAGCCAACACTACAAGAAATATGCTCAACACCACTGTGAAACTATGTGCCTGTGGTTTTGCATATAGATTTTTTAAAATTTTGTTAGAGTTACTCTTATTACCATTGACTTAGTATAAATTTGCAATATTCAACTTGTTCATGTATAGCTCAAAAAGTATTTGACCTGTAGGCCTGAAAAATTACAAGAATGTTATTCAGCATATCAACCTATTTACCTGTGGGTTTGCTTGTATATTTATTCATTAAGTGTAAAGTTCTTGCCCTTCACTCAGTAAAAGATGTTTAGTTTTCAACTTGTGGCACATGTTGCAAAACAAAATTGACCAAGAGTCATCAGATTGACGAAACAGTGGAATGTGTGGGCACCCGTGTCCTATGGACACATTTCTAGTTAAAATCTAAATAAGTGTGACAAAAATTAGGGTGCCGTTTTATCAACAAAGACGGTCGTAACTGCGATCTTATCTTACGACCGATACTTACGACCGAGCTTACGATTTCCCCATGACCGTTTTATAGACACGGTCGTACGCCCTCAGTCGCAGCTAAGACCATTTTCGGTCGTACGACCGTATAAACAGTAACCATACAGTCGAAAGTACGTTTCCGGGTCACGTGATTTCCCGGGCACCTGTCAATGTAAACACGACTGCATAAAGATGATAAACCACATGACCCCGAAATTCTATCTAAAACATAGAAATAACGATTTAAAAAAAATCCCATATATATACTCTATAAAAAACCTATGCATAAACTGAATACCGTGTATGCCTCGTCGAAGTTGCTTTAATAACGGCAAAGCATGGGGGAGGATCAAAATGGACATTTAAATACGTTTAAGGGCGTGAGGGATGTTGCACACACAGGCACGAGTATCGGACCTGGGAAGAAAAAATATGACCAGATTGATAAAAAAAAACTGTGTTCATCTTAAAAGTGTCAAAAAAAAATGTAAATAATGACCCACTTTGAAAATATACTATAAGTTAACGTCTTAACTTATAGTATATTTTCAAAGGGGGTCATTATTTACATTTTTTTTGGACACTTTTAAGATGAACACAGTTTTTTTTTTATCAATCTGGTCATATTTTTTCTTCCCAGGTCCGATACTCGTGCCTTTGGTTGCACGTATTCATTATCCCTCATGTACAGACTCAATCAAACCGAGTCTGCAATTTTTATGTAATTTTGTTGTGATTAATGCTTCCGAGGGGTTACTTTGTTTTCCAAATTAACTAAATAAAGTACAAAAAAACGATAAGTCTTTTTGTGTTAGAATGCGATTTCTTTTCTTGTAGAAGATTGTAAAAAATACATGGGAAAAACAGTATATTGATATTTATTAAATAAAAAAAACAGTAAATCATTCACGGATTTATATTAATCCGTGAGACAAATAGATACTTATTTGCGGATCAAAATATAGAGATGCATCAAAAGTAGGACATAAATCCGTCTACAAAACATGTTATAGACGATGTCAAATTTTTTTAAATCCCTTCTGCATGTTAGGCACATTATTTCTAATAGAAGCGGTAGCGTCATTCTGGTCATCCAGTGATACTATTAAATATCACCAATGACTATGTAAGTATATCCCTTACATCCCTGTATCTATAAGAATATTCTGAATAAAAGTCAAAGAACTGATAGTATACATCATTATGATCTGTCAACTGTAAAGTATCTTGTCCTAACTGTGTGAGTAAAGCAAAAGGCTTCCAAAGCATAGCTAGTGTTTTAAGATTTTTTTACTTTGAACAAAGCGTTGTTGATGACACCCATCAAGGTTCAACCTGTATGTGCGTTCATGACATTGAATAAGTTACAGGTAGCACAGCTTGAATACAAAATATATTTACAGGGCTCTGAGGTAAAATGCTAAACAACATCTGCAAACATTAGAAGAGTCTTTCTTAGCAGTTTCAGCTAAGATTAAGGAAAAGTTGAAAACAATATGGCTGGCTTATTTGTAAAAGTATTTACAGAACAGTAAGTGTTAGAATGTTACAAAGTCTTTTAGTATTATTCCAGTATGACAATGAATACATATTGCAAAGAAAATTATGACATTAAAATGACATGTTGCAATGTTTCTAATTCATATTAATTTTTAATAATACCTATTTAGAATTGATGTACATATCTGCTAGAAAACAATCTTGAAACTAGATAACAATATAAAAACAATATGTTTTAACAGACACAGGGTACTATTCAGACAAGAGCAGTTAAGACAAATAATAAATTTAGCACATTAAATATAAAATGTCACTTCCAGGGAATTCTGTAGAAAGTTTCACAGCTTTACATTAAGATTGTTTATTTTCATTATTGTCCCTTTTGTGTTATTTTCTTTGTGTTTTTAATATTCATCCCAACAATTTTTAATGCATTCAAGTAACAATAAATCAATAAATATCAATATAAACACATATGTTACATTGATTTATCTCATGTCATTTTACTTTCAGATGAATTGTAACACATAAATCTTTGTTTTTGTAAAGTCACTTTAATCAAATTGAATACAGAGAAGAACATCATTTTGCTGTGTATTCCTTTCAAGTTTTGAACATGAATCAAACATTTCATAATGTTATTCAAGAGAATGATTCAGTAAAGTTATCACTTCAAGAAATATAAATATTTGATTTTGACATACATTAATAGCTATAGTTTTGACACTTAAGACAAGTGAATATACAGTCAGTACAAACATGTACCATCCAAGGTATACACTCAGAAACAACTTAAAGACCTTAACCTATGTATATGTTTTCATTAATCATTAATAAAAAAGCATTCACATAAAGCTTCTTACATGCATTCAGGGTAATAATTGTAGATCACTGACTATCCCTTTGTGACCATACTCAAGTGTTATTTTTATTCATGTGCATGTAGAAACAAAGTTATTATGGAATGTATTAAATTATACATAATGTACTTTATTCAATATAAATTGATGAAATGTTTAATAGTCTATATAACTTTCTTCATAACTATCTTTAGGACTTTTTATGTCCTTTGTTGGCCATATAACAAGGTCACAACACTTGGCCCCCTTAAGGGAGAGCTGTCCCTGGATATTGATTCCAACCATAGGATTGTTTAGCTGTAAACCTTCCATAATTCAGCAGTAGTCTGAAACATTACAGAGAATAATCTGACTTAAAATCAAATAATAAACATTGTAATTTGATACAATAATTTTTTTACAAACTATCTCATATGAAATGTCAAGAACAGATAAATATGAAAATGTATAATTCAAATGAAATCCTTATAACTAAATGTTAATAGTTTTTATTCAATAATTCTGTATGTCTTTGTAATAATATTTGTCAGTCACAGCCATTGAGCTTTTAAATAGGTTCTTACTGTTGAATTTTTTTGATATTCCTCTATAACTGTCAGTTTTCTGACAGTGTAAGGTAATTTTACTTTTATAATACTGTTTCTAAAATAAGTTTGTCACTACTGACCCTGGTGATATACAGCCTCATCATTGTTAATGTCCTCTTTTACAAACACATTGATCAGCAGATGCACCAAGTACTAACTATTCATGCTGCCTTATATCTGTAAGGAAAATCAGATAAAAATTCAGCTACAATTTCATAGACTCTATATAGCATGTGCATGTATAAAAGAAAATCAAGTGATACCTGAAAAGAAGCCTACTAGGATAATATCTACATAAACTTTAACAAACCTATGAGTAAATATGATAATGATTTCCACAAATCTAACATTACTACAATATATTACAATAGTATTTGTTTAAATGTGGAAACAAGACACTTAACATCTGAAGACACTTCACATCCCAAAATCATTAAGACACTTCACCCATCATCCCTGATTATTTCTAGAATAAATATTTCATCAACAAATAAACCTTTTGTTTGTTAATTTTCTTTTTTTAGTATTTTTTTATAAAATGTTTAACTCAAGGCAATTTTCAATATTTTTAACACTGACAAGTTAACTTGCAACATGGAACTTTGATATATTACATCATTTTCTGAAACATTACATGAAAGACAATTTTTAAGTATCAATGTGACATAAAAATAAAGAAAAATCTGCTATATAATTGTTGATAAAAAATATTATGTGTGATTTTCAACATAACTATCAATGTACTGTCAAACTGGGACATACATGTATTTCCCAGTATCAATGTTAGAACAAATGAGGGGTGAAAGAGATATCTCATACATGTATCTAAGATAGTAGGTCACCCACTTTAAATGACTAATACAAAATAAGTTATTTTAAATAGTCAAACTTATTTTGAAGTTTTAATGTGATAATTATATTTTAGAAAAAAATATAAAGTACTTAACTGATTATCATTAATACCATATAAATATATTAGGGGAAAAGTAATATCTCTACAATATTTTGATTTGGTCCATACTTATTATATAACAAGAAATGTGTTAAAATATTGAATATTTTAATCACCATAATTGATTGCATTTCACATGTTCCACCTTAATTTGTGTAAAGCACATAACAACACATAACCAAAAAGGGAGGTGTAGTGCTTTAATCAGATTTCATAGAAAGGGGGGTGAAGTGAACTCTAAAACTGTCTATTTCAAACTCACCTGTCTGCACAAGTTACTTGTCCTTTGTTGACAATCCTCTTTTCATGTGATACACCAAATTGGATCTAAAGATGCTCAATTCGCATTCATGTACATGCTTTACCAAACAAAAGTGCTCCAGTTTCATTTGCATTCCCATTACAGCACTGTACTGTAGGAACCTTAACAAAATGTTGCCATGTTGATTTCACATTATTAGCACATGTCTTTCACCTAGATACTGTAGCAACTTCATTGTAAGGTCTACAAAAGAACATACTTAACTAATTATAACAATCAAATTGGTTTAATAGCTTGAAAATTAACACAATTGTTATTGACAATTGTTAGATCTATGTTCTGTCCGAAATCTGCACTGTCCGAAATTTCTGTACTGAAATATTTCGAAAAGAAAAGTAGGAAACGGTAAAGATAATTGTAAGAATCATTTGCTTATCTGGCTACAGATGTGACAGGAGTTATATTAAACACACATATATACATTGGTTGTACTAAAATGAAAGTAATATAACTAACCATAGCTATCCGTGGTTAGTTGAAAACTTCAATTGTTCAAATATTTGTGTTTGAAAGTTCCTAGTGGGAATTATGCAAAAATGGCCGCCATTTTTAAGATCTTAAGCCTACTTACGACTGGTCTGAAGCAGCCTTAAAGTTACGACGTAAATCTACGACGTCTTAGCTACGACCATGTTGATAAAACGCGACGTAGCCGTAAGATCGGTCGTACGACCAAATTTTAGCTACGACCGGGCGTGTACACGACCGTTGATAAAACGACACCCAGAATCGTAAGGGACAAGAATATGTACATCAGAATCAGGTCAATAACTACTAGTGATATTTATGCAGAAACAGGTTAGATATCAAATAATCAAAATATATTTCAGATGGTAGCAAACTAAAATGTTTAACAAGAGATCAAGGTAGTTTTTATATTTTAAACTTCATACAATTGGTAAGATCAAAAAAAATAAATGATTCCATAAAATGATTAGGTTTCTTGCTTATATTACACAATAGCATGAAGGTAGAATATATTTATTTCCTGCAAATTAAAAAAACGTGAAATAAATTTGAAGAGATCACCTCGTAGAACATGTGCATTCAGTTGTTTTGTACAGCTGAGAATGACAGTTGATAAAACGACACCCAGAATCGTAAGGGACAAGAATATGTACATCAGAATCAGGTCAATAACTACTAGTGATATTTATGCAGAAACAGGTTAGATATCAAATAGACAGTTAGATAGTTAAAGTCAAAGTACATTTAATCGTTCTATTAATTCTACAAGCAAACCACTTTGGAGTATCCTTGTTTGATTTATGTCTAGCTGTTTCGGTCGAAACACAAGCCTAAATATCAAAATGGCTGCAAAATTCAAAATGGCCACCAAGCTGGCCGCCGAAATCCGGTAATTTGAGATGGATTTAGCTCAATACAGGATTGGAGCAGTACCTCTAGACGCTTGCAGAAATCATGATCACAAAATAGACAAATATCGTTTTTTTCGCCGATTTTTACATTTTTCCTTGATTATCGTACTTGATTCGGTGTGAAAAGATGAATTAGACCTGTTAAAGTTCATTCCGTTGGGTAAAAAGACAAGATTTTATCATTTTATCATTCAAGCGCCTTGTCCGGTATATACCGGAATACGGTATTTAGTGTGGTGCTCCAATTCTTTTTTTAGTCACAGCCATTTGAGATACCCTTCCGACAATTTACAATAAAAATTTGCAAAATTATGCATAATATTTGGCATAATATATCGTGGTTAATATGGCCGCCAGTATAGGATTTTTATGGTTTTGCATTAATTTTAATGACTCATACTTCACGCTTTTTCAGATATTTCGGACTTCACCTTATAACTCTAAATAAAATCAAGTTTAAACATTTAATTTTAATAACTTATTATCAATATAATAGCAATATTTTATACGGTGACCACTGAAAACTTATTTAAAATGTGATAATCTAATGATATATTTCTACTTTAAACGCAAATTTAATGACAATTTTCTACTGTTAACGCCAGGTTCTCAGTTTAAAAGGTATATTTAACAGAATACAATGTAACATTTAATGGTCACTGGGTAGTATTTTACACAATGAAATTTTGAAGCTTGTAACGACAGCCGTTTGATTTGCATAACGCTGTGCATGGAAGATCAGCTTTAGCACATTTACTTCCTCCGTAGCCATTTTCCTAATTACAGATATATTTTAGCAGTTTCCTACATGATTTTTCTGCTAGCAACAAATTTGTCCACAGAAGCTGTCACAGAAATATTGGCTTTTTTGTTTTGACCAAGATTTGTAACCAGTTTATGTAGGCTGGTATCGAAATCAAAGGGTTCTGTGGTGCCAAATTCAACGACTGATCAAATTCACAGGGTTTCAAAAATTAAAAGAAATTCAAGTTGATTGCCTCCAGATAAGCTTAAATATTTTTCAAGAAATCAACTTCAAAAAAAGTATTTTAACGATTTAAGAAAGGTTAAACTATTCACAATTTCAGCAATAAATTAAATGTTTTATGCAATTAATACATGATTTTACAGTATTTTTCAACGTATTTGTAAGTGCTATATTTGCATATTTTAACATACTTAATAATTTTTAAGTATTGTTGAAGTATACTTTTCTTTCTTTGTACACTTGACAACATTTTACTTTTTAATACATTTTTAACATTTTCCTGAAAATTAGCATGAATTTGGAGGCATGCAGCTTATAAGCTGACTTAAGTGTAAAGCTGGATAATGACACTTTATTAATTAATGATGGTGTTTTGGGTTTAATTTCACATTAACACACAACTGGCCATACCGTGCCGAATACTACATGAAAAGTAATCTATTTGTTCATATAAGATTATTAAATCTGAAAAAGGGTAATAAGGGAGTTAATAACTTTAATAATACAGGTTTATATCCCTTAAGTAGTCGATCAATGTTAAGGAAGGAAATGGGTCAAAAAGTTGTGAGAGTGAATTTAATCGGTAATATCTATGGTGAACCTGTGCAAGATAATAGCATTCAGCATAATGGCCTGATAAAAGATGAGAATGTGTAACTCTATTGTGTCATGTTGAACATCTCAGAAGATTAAGCTCCCATTCAAAGATGATATAAGTGTATTTATTGAAGGTTAAAAATCACAATTTTAGTAACAGTAAAATTTGAGTTTTTAAGGTTTCTTTAGACAAAACTTTTCATTTCTTTGTACTCCTTCGTGGCCTGGAATCCAATTATAATTTTACTGCCTTGGTTTTAAATATATCATGAAATCACAATAAAAGCTTCTTTATCATAGTTTTATCAAATTTTCTATTTTTGATTGAAATTAAAAAGCACGGAGTGTGAATCTGAAAAGTTACAAATTATTATGCTGTAAAATGTTTAACAAGGCTTAATCAAAAGCTTTTGTTTCAGCAGTTAATATAGATACATTATCAGATAGTCTCATTCACGATGTAAAATGATTTTTAAAGACTGCACCTTCTTTGTAACAATATTTGGAATCGTCTCTGTCAATATAAATATAATCTAGATGTTCTTTGAAGTTTGAATAACATCAGGAGAAATAGATGACTTTTTTAAGTTTGATAGACTAATTTGAACTTCTGGGGAATTTAAGTCCACAGAGAAACATCTACAACATTTTGAAGAATATACTTTGGGTCTACTTTAAGTTTTTCTAAACTATCTTAAAAACGAAGAGGCTAGCTTTCTTTTGTTTGTTTGAAATATTGTTGCTGTAATCTGGTTTAAGTATAACTTTCCAGCAGGACTTTTACTAGTTGATGTTACCCTAGCTGCATATTGCAAAGAAAGCTTTTCATCAAAAGCTGAACCAATCTTATTTTAAAGTTTCTATCGACAAGAAAGGTAGAAATAAAGATTGGAATTCTACTAATAAATACTGCATCCTTTATATCTTAAAGACTATCATGTTTCCATACTGTACCATAAGGTTTTACAATATCAAATTAAATTGAAGCCGAGTGCTGTTTATTTATTAAAGATATTATTATAAAAAATCGGGATAAACATGATGATTGTTTGTACTTTGCTGTTCATTACAAAATAGTTCTTTAACTTCTAAATGCCATACCAGGGGATTATTTACCATTCTTTCAAATGTTTTGCATAAGTGAAGTTGGACGGTAATTTGCAGGGTCAGTGCTATCCCTTTCAGGTTAAGGAATTGGGATAATCACAGCTTCTTTCGAACTTTTAGGAAACTCACCAGATAACGATATATCGTTAAATATGTCAAGAAGCATGTAGGGCACAAATGGTAGTAATTCAAGAGATTGATGTGGAAGGAGTTTAAGAAATCATAAGAAATGTCAACTGGACCTGCTGCTGTATCTTTTGCTCTCTTGATCGATTCAACTACATCTTTTATAGAAAAGAGAGTATTGTGAATTTTGTCATTTGCTGAAGTAAAATGAAATTAACTTTTAATTAATTTCACTGTTTAAGCAACTATGTTATAAAAGATCATCAATAAAACGCCTTTAATTACAGGGACAGCATAACTACCACTTAAATGTACAGATAGTGAGCACTAAGATAGAAAAGCAAAAATTTATAATGGTACAGGTTGTAAAATATGTAATGTGTCTGTGCTAGGGGCATGGACGGTAGCTTGCAAATGCAATCAAACAGAGCCTGCAACATTTTGAAGTTTGTCATATTAGGGTTTCTGATTCAGCTTTCGCTAGTTAACATGATCAATATATTTTGGAAAATCAACCAAACCTTCACGAGAAATACATTTAAGTCTCAACAGCACAAACTATGGTGTACTCATTCTTTAAATGGTTTCATTTCAGTTTTCATTTATAACGTTGGCATAATTATTTCTGCCACCATTTGCGCTTTATTTTTGTGTTAATTATTTGCTTAACTCGTTATGTAACTAGTTTACTTTAATTATATGGATAACGGGCTAAGTTACATGGCAATAACTCCCTACTTTCTTAACTAACTTTTTGATATTTGTCTATGAATAATCTTCCTTACTATTTTGGGGAAAAAAGCTGTTGAAAGCAAATCTAACGTTACAACTAACGCCAAGTTATCGTCATTTGTGCAATGAATGAATAAAATTTGATGTATATCTCTTTCTGAGTATTTAATTGAAATAAGCGATATTGTTTTGTCGGTTTTATCAAATTATGACAATATTCGAACTGGTTCATTATAGGACACCATGTTTATATGACAAATTTATTCGTTATGTGACATACATGCCTTTTTGACATTTCTTGACTATCATGTCTACACAATAACAGAGACCAGCGGGTACAACGATAAACACAATAAGGCAGTCGGGGATGAGGCAGAGTATAAAAGACCAAACAAGCTCAGATTTGGAAGAATTTTCAGCAATGAGCATAAATCCGTAAAAACTGAATAAACCTAGAACGTATACCAAAATAAATATAGTATAAAATCATTTTGCCTTTGGAAAACAAAAACACAGCGGATAAACTAGAACACTTTGGCATGTTTTGCAAGCCTTTTCGATTTAAGTGGCATTATGCTCATAGTTGCATTGTCATAAGGAGTAAAATTGATGAAGATTGGCTATTATAATGGTGAAAATGGTGATTGACCATCAATTGGTATTAGAAATTGTTAAAGAGAAAATGGGAATCAAGACTGCCGATGTCTTTTAATAAATTGAGCATTACATGTTAATTCCGATGGATACTTGCAACAATTCTATTTCAATTTAAAACGCGTTATTTATCGTTCATGCGAACTAAATCATAAAATTGAAAGGCATGAAAGAAATGTAAACTTATTTTGACTTCACCTGTTTTCTCACTATAAACCATTGGGTGGGCATATCATAACTTTAATTGTAAATCATGTTTTACGCTGACTTAAACACTGTATTTTCCGTTGGGCCTATATATTTTATTTTGCATATTCGTGAAAAAGTAGGAAGTAAATAATTTTATAAACTGCCAATATGAAAATCTTATGTTCGAGGGCAACGCTCATTTTTAAGCTGTACTTTTAATGAAAATAAGTAAACATTGCCACGGGAAACATAATCACACAGCACCAGCCAATATAACCACAACACCCCATATCGTCATAT
The DNA here is from genome assembly GCF_026571515.1 of Ruditapes philippinarum. NCBI lineage: Eukaryota > Metazoa > Mollusca > Bivalvia > Venerida > Veneridae > Ruditapes > Ruditapes philippinarum. Next base: position 37,601 of record NW_026860591.1, read on the forward strand.
CCTTTTTTAGAAAACGTGTTAACGCAAGTTCCAAATACGGCCAAGAACATTACAACAAAGATAGTTACTTCATCTAATTCTGAAAAGATTTAATGAAACAGGCATCATCTTAATGTCCTCTTGTTAGTCTGTGTTTCGCTAGATATAGTAATTTTAAAATATGTACCTTCATGTTGTTTTTTCTCTATCAAAGATAGCGTATAATTGCTATGTGGATTTTTGTTCGGTAAGGGGACAAATCGCCTACTTATGTCGCGTTTGTCAAAATTCATATAAGCAAAAATACAGTTCCGAGCCATTTAATTAATAATTCAAAACAAAATATAACAAAAGCAATGAAATGTCGGAAGTTAATCTTAAGGTACTGCCGCATCCGTAATATTTGATTCTAGCAAGGTTGAATCATGCGTCTCTAGCTTGGACACTTAATATTTCTCTACTGATGAGATGCGTGACGTGTATACTATAAAAGCAATGAGTACTCGCGGACCTGTCACCCCACTCCCCTCGGAATTTAATAATGACAATGTCAAAATTACATTGCATTAGTTACATTTGACTTTAATCAATATTTAGAATGAGAAGACATGTACATGTGAAAATAGATTCTTTGTTCATTGGTAAAAAGCACCATTTTTCGGAACCCATTGTAACCAACTAAATAGTCCGATTGCGTTGCATTGCTCCCAATTAAGGCAAAAGGGCACACGGAAATAGGAAAAAATAGAGAAAAATAAGAATCCCTAAAGCCCATCACAATAAAATTGAAAATGTTGCAGGCTCGGCTTGATTCAGCCTGTTCATGGACATCACTGCCAAGTCAAGTGCAAACTACCGTCCATGCCCTTGCACTGGCTTAAGCAGAATTCAACATTTAACATGAATTGATACATTTTTGAATTTTGAAACATCCTCAGATCTGTTCATACAAAAACTGGCAGCATGCCTTCTATTCCAATTCTAAATATTGTCGTGGAAAAAAAACCATCATTTTGTGGAGCTTAAAGTGCTGATTTACCAGTTCATTAATTTTGAAGGTTTTTTAATCACGTTTCACTCTTGCTTTTGCCACAAGTTGAAAAACCTGTCCAGTGGTATGTGCGTTAGCCGATGTTGCGATGATTTGTTCACTCTGTATTCTGTATATTTCCTCCTCAAGTTTTGTTATACGTTATACATTCAATATGGTAAACAAGATCAACAAGGAAAGGTGGTGTTCAATGAGCGAAACCCCCAAACGACCCAGCAACAAGAACCAGTGCCAGGTATGGTATTAGTATGCCAGCGTTATGGCTTACAGACTCCCAATATAGGGCAATATAAGACACAATTCGATGCAATTGTTTGGTCACCTTTACTTCATGGCGCTACCGACACGACATACAGACGTTTCAATGGTGTATGAATGCTAGATAATTTCATTTATTTTAACTTCACTTCAAACGTCTATGTTGAGCTATCCGTTAGTAAGTTTTGTTGTTGATTAGCTAGTTTCCTCCTTAAGGTAGAACACCCCTAATAGGGACTATAAGACATTGTAGAATTGACAACATAGGACAGTTAAATGCCTTAAATGTCACCTGTATGCAAAACCTAAACAAAATTTACCGTGTGGTTTATGAGTTATGGACATTTTTCTGAACTAAAACTTTTCCATAAGAAGGGCTTTTTTTCAGAAATGAGGAAACTCTTAATAATCTATAATATCATCACTATGAAAAATGTTTTCCTATTGCTCATTGTTAAGAAACAAAAATGACATTTAGGTAACAAATTAAACAAGAGCCATGTCAACATGGCCATCCCCACCGAATGTGTTTGCTCATTGGAAGAATGTATATGTAGTAGAGCAGATAATTCAATTTTAAGAGGCCTCTTTTGGTAATGAAAACTGATGGCTGAAATGAGTACAGATTTGAAACCTATATGAATACTGATGGCTGAAAATAACAAAGGGCAATAACTGAAATAATAATGCAGGGTAGGTTATCATTCTTGTGTGCTGCATCCCTTCTTAGTAAAAACTATCCACCTATGAAGTTTCAAGTTGATACCTCAAATATTTTTTGAGATAAGCTCCGGACAATATAGTATGAAAAAGAACAAATGACAATAACTCAAATATTTTATAGGGAATAGTTATCATTTTTGTGCACAGCATTCCTCCTCAATAAGATCTATCCACGTATGACATTTCATGTTGACATCGCAAACACTTTTGAATTATGCTCCACTCAGGTGAAAAATAAAGTATGAAAAATAACAAAGGGCAATAACTAAAAAATTATGAAAGGTAGAGTTATCATTCTTGTGCATTGCACACCTCCTGAGTGAGATCTATGCACCTATGAAGTTTTATGTTGATATCTCAAAGGCTTTTTGAGTAATGCTCTGGACAAAAATAAATTTTGAAAAATAACAAAGGGCAATAACTAAAAAAATATGCAGGGTAGAGTTATTATTCTTGTGCACTGAACTCCTCCTCAATGAGATCCATCCACCTATGAAGTTTCAAGTTGATACCTCAAATACTTTTTGAGATAACCTCCGGACAAAATAGTATGAAAAAGAACAAAGGGCAATAACTCAAAAATTATATAGCAAAGATTTACTATTCTTGCGCACAGCATTCCTCTTCAATAAGATCTATCCGCCTATGACATTTCATGCTAACATTTCAAACACTTTTTGAGTTATGCTCCACTCAGGTGAAAAAATAAAGTATAAAAAATAACAAAGGGCAATAACTCAAAAAATATGAAAGGTAGAGTTATCATTCTTGTGCACTGCCCACCTCCTGAATGAGATCTATGCACCTATGAAGTTTCATGTTGATATCTCAAAGGCTTTTCAGTAATGCTCTGGACAACTAGAAATGTGTCCATAGGACACGGATGCCCCCACACGCCACTGTTCTGTCAATCTTATGACTCTAGGTCAAATATCTTTTGGACTACATGTGCCACAAGTTGAAAACTAAAAATCAACAAAGGGCCATAATTCTCTTAAATTTGGTCGCAGCAAAAATTCCTTCCTTTACTACCATCTACACATTAAGGTTGTTAATCCCTGGAAGTTTAAGCAAAATCTGCCATCCGGTTTAAGAGGAGTTGCATTCACAACATTTCTACATAGTATATAATGAAAAAATCAAAAAAGGGCCATAATTCTGTTAAATTTGGTTGCAGCAAAAATTCCTTCCTTTACTACCATCTACACATTAAGGTTGTTCATCCCTGGAAGTTTAAGCAAAATCTGCCATCCGGTTTAAGAGGAGTTGCATTCACAAAATTTCTACATAGTATATAGTGAAAAAATCAACAAAGGGCCATAATTCTGTAAAATTTGGTCGCAGCAAAAAATTCCTTCCTTTACTACCATCTACACCTTAAGGTTGTTCATCCCTGTAAGTTTAAGCAAAATCTGCCATCCGGTTTAAGAGGAGTTGCGTTCACAAAATTTCTACATAGTATCTAGTGAAAAAATCAACAAAGGGCCATAATTCTGTTAAATTTGGTCGCAGCGAAAATTCCTTCCTTTACTACCATCTACACATGAAGGTTGTTCATCCCTAGAAGTTTAAGCAAAATCTGCCATCTGGTTTAAGAGGAGTTGCGTTCACAAGATTTCGGGACGTACGGACTGACGGACGGACTGACGGACGGACGGACGGACAAGTGCAACGCTATATGCTCCCACATTGTGGGGGCATAAAAATTAATTTTGAAAAATTACAAAGGGCAATTACTCAAAAATTATGCAGGGTAGAGTTATCATTCTTGTGCACTGCACTCCTCCTCAATGAGGTCTATCCACCTATGAAGTTTCAAGTTGATACCTCGAATTATTTTTGAGATATGCTCCGGACAAAAATGTCGGACGGAAGGACAGACGGACGGAGACTATTTCTATATACCCCGCCGCCTTTCGGCGGGGGGTAACAAGCAAAATGATTGTTTTTAAACAAAATGTTTTTAATATGTATCAAAATTTAACCCTACCTCACCCACTTTGACCACTTATTTGACCATTTCCTTATGTAAAAAGCCTTATTTAAAATATCCCTAAAATTATTCACAATGATGGGCTGTTTTCAAAGTTTGCCTAATTTTCTAAAATGTATATTGGTTTGTCTTGCAAAATATATAATACTTGAACCGTGTAGTTTTGATTTTATTAAACTTTGAAAATATCTGGTATCATATTTGCTATTAAATTTGGCATTATTTAGTAAATAAATACCTACAATAATTATATAATTAAAATGAAACACTTTCTTCTTCCATTAGGGGTCTGAGGGATAACCGGCTGTTTGCCTAGCGGTTTGGGTTATATTTACAAGCAGCCGTTTATATAGGGCCATATAACCTGCCAACAATCGTTATAACTAATAATATACACGACTGCTGTCAATTTATGAAGAAATCTTACTGTTTTCTCCACAAAATGATTCTTGCTGTATTATAAATTCGTTATTAACATTGTTGACCTAGCGACTCGGACAGCCGTTTATAGAGGACAATATAACCTGTCAACAATCTTTATAACTAAAAATATATGTAAATGTTTACTTTTGGAGAATGAATGCATTTCATGCCATTTGTTAAACAACAGATATATTCAATATAGAATAGTACGCCAGGAAAAAATTATATTCAATATTTTATATAAAGAGTTTAGATGTGAGTAACCTCATGTAACATTATAAAGACGATAACTTCAACAGCCAAAAAAAACGTCGAGGCTCAAAACAAGTAGATAAATGGACTTTGATAGTTTTCTAATTTAAATGGTAAAAGGAAACATTGATAAGAAGTAGGGTTGTTGGTATCAGATATTCCCATCTTATTTCAGTTTCGAAAATAATAGTAAATGCAGTTGGTATAACGATACACAGATAATTTGAATAAAAATTCATGAGTGATAGAGTTGTGTTGTCTAAGAAAACAAATTGAGAAGTTCACAGAATTTCACTTTCCTTCTCTTCCCGATTTTTGGCTATACTTAAAGTTCAGACATTAGATTCAATGATTCTTGTGTCAAGTCACAAAAAGGGGGATACACAACAACAACAACAACAACAACCACAGCAACAACAAAATAACAACAAACAAATGAACAAAAAACATGGCAAGACCATAGAGCCAGGCTATATAATTATCACCTTTGTATAAAGGTTTGTTCCGGTTGGAATAAAAGCAATGTACTTATGCGCAATATAAATGATAAATAATGAAGAAACAAAAGAAATTAGCAAACATTTTTTAATTACAGCAGGTGTTCTTTACCCTAGCTAGCTATACGTCAAGTTTGTTTTTTTTATCTCACCCCTACCTTAAAGAACTTTTCTGTTTTGTAATAATGACCTTCACCTCGATCCTATAGGGCTCAAAAGTAATTTCAATTTTCATAAAGGCATGCAATTAAAGCATTGACCGGAAACCATTAATAATTACAGAAATAGTGAATTTTCTTTGAGCCTACAGCAATCCCAAGGGAGTTCTTCATGTAAGCTTGATACACACAAAGTGTCATTGAAATATCTCATATCTATTTACCCAAACCCGTTTTTTAATATTTAATCAACAATGACACTGGCCTTGACCCGGTTGGTGGAGTGGGGCAAAATCTATCACATGCGAGGCATTTACATTGGCTTGCTATATACTAAGATATACTTAAACTTTTTTCGAACTTTAGTTATTGATCGGAAACCGATTTTCTACTTTTTGGATATCAACTTGTTTGTTCATCAATTTAAAGAATGAACAAGAATTTTTAACAGAGTTACCAAAAACGTACCCCGCCTCGGGGAAGTTTTATATAAAGCATAAAATTGTGCTATTTCAAAAGATTGAGGTATGGATCTAAAGACTTTCAGTCAAAAATTATGATCCATGATAGATCTGCAAATGCAACAATAAATTTATTATAAAATGAATGTTAAGCTTTGACCTCTTAGTGTGACCTTGACCTTGGAGGTGGGGTCCAGGTGTTGTGCATGACATATCGTCTTATTATTGTAACTATTTGTACTAAGTTTTTTCAAAATTCCTTGAACTGTGAAGAAGTTATAGATGGGACACACAATATATCCTCTAACAGACTATATTAATCTTTGACCTCTTAGTGTGACCTTTGAGGTAGGGACCCATGTTTTAAACCTGACATATCGTCTTATTGTTGTGATTATTTGTGCAAAGTATTTTTAAAATCCCTTGATCTATGACAAAATTATGGACTGGACACAAAATATACCCTATAAAAGACTATGTAAATCTTTTACCTCTAAATGTGACCGTGATCTTGGAGGTAGGGACACTGGTGTTACACATGACATATCATCTTATTATTATTCATTTTCAAAATCCCTTGATCTATGAAGAAGTAATGGACGGGACACAAAGTATACCATATATCAGACTGTGTTAACTTTTGACCTCTAAGTGTGAGCTTGACCTTGGAGGTAAGGGTGCAGGTGTTGCGCATAACACATCTTCTTATTATTGTGACTATTTGTGCCAAGTTATTTCAAAATCCCTTGAACTATGAAAAAGTTATGGACCGAACACAAAATATACCCTATAACAGACTATATTTATCTTATTGCGCATGACACATCCTCTCATTAGTGTGAACAATTGTGGCAAGTATTTACAAAATCCCTTCAAAGACAGTTATAGACTGGACATGACATATACCCTCAAATAGACAATGTTGACCTTGAATGAGCAAGTGCAACCTTGACCTTGGAGGTAGGTGGCCGATTGTTGTGCATGACACATCTTCTCATTATTGTGAGCAATTGTGGCAAGTATTTACAAAATCCCTTAAAAGATAAGAAAGTTATGGACCGGACACGACATATACCCTCAAATAGACAATGTTAACCTTGAATGAGAAAGTGCGACCTTGACCTTGGAGGTAAGGGTCTGATTGTTGCGCATGACACATCGTCTTATTATAACAAACATTTGTGCCAAAATATTTTAAATTCCTTTATTAAAAGACAAAGTTATGGACCGGACACAAAATATACCCTGTAACAGAATATGTTTATCTTTGACCTCCAAGTGTGACCTTGACCTTGGAGGTAGGTGACCGGTCTTGCGCACGACACATCTTCTCAATATTGTGAGCAATTGTGGCAAGTATTTACAAAATCCCTTAAAAGATAAGAAAGTTATGGACCGGACACGACATATACCCTCAAATAGACAATGTTGACCTTGAATGAGAAAGTGCGACCTTGACCTTGGAGGTAAGGGTCTGATTGTTGCGCATGACACATCGTCTTATTATAACAAACATTTGTGCCAAGTTATTTTATATTCCTTTATTAAATGACAAAGTTATGGACCTGACACAAAATATACCCTGTAACAGAATATGTTAATCTTTGACCTCCAAGTGTGACCTTGGCCTTGGAGGTAATTGACCGGTCGTTGCGCATGACACATCCTCTTAATATTGTGAGCAATTTTGGCAAGTATTTACAAAGTCCCTTAAAAGATAAGAAAGTTATGAACCGGACACGACATATACCCTCAAATAGACAATGTTGACCTTGAATGAGAAAGTACGGACGGACGGATGTTGCAACATATTGGGTTTAGGGGGTATTTTCTTTGTTATTTTCTTTGTTTTCTTAAGGGCTACTAGCCCATAAATCCTTTTATCACTGAATGAACCTATTGTTCTCTTTTGTTCTCTTTACTGTTATATAGCCCCTAAACCCAAAATGTTTGCTCGGACGGACAGACGGACGGAGCTTTTTTCTATATCCCTCTTTTTTCTTCGGAAAGGCGGGGGACAATAATTGATTCTTTAACACAAAATTATATTGGCGAAATTCAATATTCAACCCGATATAACACCTATATTTTTTTAAAATCCTTGTTAAATCCAGAAAAATATTCAACTGTGTTTGAAATGTGAAGAAATAATTATCCAGATTTAAACGTTCTAGTCACAAATTAAAAATAGAAACATTTGGTTACCAAGACATTAACAAAATTGCCAATACCCTTTGAAAATTGATACCAATGTTTTTATTGAAGATGAATTTCATATAGTTTTCTTTCTAACATATTTCAAAACAAAAAGCAAGGTAATATATCCCCATGGTACAGTCATAATTCTTAATTTCATAGACATATTTTTTACAACTGGATTAAAACTCAAAATGTAGAAAAACTAAAGAAAATTGCTTTCGTCTTTAATGATTTAAAAACTAATACAAAAGGTAAAAGGAAAGGCATGTTATACATTACAATGTGTATTGCACACACAGCTAAAATATATGCACAACTGCTTTGATTATAATCTGTATTTCTTTTATGCCTTTATACAAAAAATAAAAATGATGTGGTTGTTTGTTGAATCTGAATGTAATTATAATTTGTCAAGATGTGTCATTGATTTACTTGAAATAAACATCTCTTGCAATAAAACTTCATGTTACAAAGGAAGATACTGAATCAAACTTTGATATGTTATATGCATGCCATTCGAAAATGTCCTCGTAATCATATATAAATATTTCTGTTATCTCAAATAGCCTCGATCGCGATAAGGATACATTAAATAACATATCTAACTTAATGTCAAATACCTTCGTTTATTCCAGTGTTATACATATTCATTGTACATTGTATCTATAAAGGTTTCTTTTAATAACACTACTAATATAGTAATTTTATCTACCACTTTTAATTTATACATGAAATTTTCTAAACTAAAGTTTTGATATATGACCATTAACTAATACATAAAACATTGATAGCTATGAATGCAACTTTAAACAGCTTGCACATAAACATAGATTAACAATTGTTTCATTAGTTGATTAGAATTGAATAATATATGTACGAAAATTACATAGGGCAATAACTCAAAATTTATGCCAAAGAGCTTTACTGTTATTGGGTTCTGCATTTTCTTTAATGAGACCTGTCTACATATTAAGTTTCAGTGTCAGAACTCTAATACTTCTTGACTTATGCCCAAGGTACAAAATTAACAAAAGACAATTTACTGAAAATTGATATTAATCACTGCACTTCTCCTCAGTGTACTTTGGAAATGACCGTTAATTGTAATTCTGTCCTTGGGTAAACACATTTGCATTCGACCAGTCATTACCTGTGTACATTCTTACAACTTGAATTGTACTTTAAGAATTCAATTAAATGTGTCAGTCATCCTGTTTTAAGACATGTATACACTTAAAGAATTACATAGTTATTGCATTCGTTATCAGCTCTATATCTGTAACTTTTCGAATGTATTGATCATATGTTGATGTGATCAATTATGTCATACTTTTCTCATGCACGTTAATCTTTATAATTTTACACTATAACAACGTATTGGTGATAAACATGTGTGTATGTTTGTGCAAAAAAACAAAAACAATGCTGCTCTTCTTCTTTCGGATATTGACGAGTGTGTACAAGTATTTGCAGAGGAATTTAAAAAATAGCATGTAAAAAATAGCGATTTGACAGAATAAACATGAATCTATTGGATCCATTTCGCAAATAGTAGCGTAAATAAAAATTTTGTAAAGAATACTAATCTACAGTAATGTTTTAACATTTCGAACATATTTACAAAACATTTTTTTTAACAAAATACATATAATTATTAAAATTTTGCATTCATCACAAAAATATATAATATGCATGTGTGAAATTTGATACTCGTATATTCAAAGCCAAAAGTATTTAAGAACAGTGAATGTTTGTTTTTGACTCAGTTTAATATACATGTATTTCGAAAAATCTTTTTTGGACTTTCTATATTTGAATTTATATATTGGCATAAATAACAGAAGATAAAAAGCCATTAAATCATATTTTTGTTGAAAAAAAACAAACTTTCTTGTTAGAATAATAGATTTATTGATGTAACATAGAACATTCGTAAAGGGTTTAAAAGTTGTTTGTTTTTTAAATGTATGTTTTCTTTTTTTCCAAACAGCATTTAGTATTAATGGGAATGGCAATGTTAGAATAAAACCTTGATATCAGAAAAAGAATACTATAAATAGTTAATCTGCAAATTATCTGCCTTCAAATAATAATATTAAACGAACGATAACAAAATTAAAATCGCTAAATCACAGAAATAGCATTTGAAATAATTCGCATGTTGATTTTCTTGTAAGAGTTAATATCTTAATATTCAATTGATTAAAGCCATCGATACCAAACAAATACTAAACAACATTGGTACTTATTTAGCAACTATAGCCAAATAACTGAGGAAAATTATTTCTAGAGACTGTTCGTCATCAGACATCAGAATTCTATATTGTAATGATATCAGTTTAACCTGATAAATTTACCTTAATAATTATGTTAGTACACTTTTATTCCATCAATGCCTGAATCGGCAGCTTATATATAAGGCAGGCAATTCCCGCCATTTACCAGTTCTTAGACTAAAGTAGATTGATTCACATCTGTGTTCTTCTTATTAATTAACTTCAGACGTTCGTATAATATCAAAGTTTTTCTTTATCAGTTGGAGCTGAAAATAATGCGACTTTTTAGCAGTCGAATTCAATTACAAATAGAGTGTTTGTGTCGTCACATGTAACAATTAACCTATTTCTTTTCCCATCAAAGCACATATTGACTAGTTTTTTCAAGCCAAAATCTTTCCCAATTAGTTCTCTGAGGCAATGGCCATCCCTGTTGAACATAACGATGTTGTTAGATTGATATCCACAAAGGAATACCGTTCCATCATCAGCTATACATGCACCTCGAGTATCCTTCAATCTACTGTCTCTCAGCTCTCTAATGACCGTACCATCCTTGTTAAGACAAACAGCTCCATCAGATCTATCTGTCACGACCACTATGTCAGAAGTGGCAGCCATATGCTGAACATTGGATTTAAATATAGACTTCCCGTTTTGATCTTTGTCGATAGATTTAACAAGTTTAGATGAAGTACTGTACACGTTAACACCATTTAAGACTGATGACCATAGATCACCACAACACATTGTTAATCCAAACTGTCCACCGTTTATTATATCTATAGTTTTTCCTTTGGACAGAGGTGAGCCAATGGAAAAAAATTGTATTTTCATGTTGTTTAATTTCACAGCCACTTCGCTGTTACTAACACAACATATACTTGTAGGCCTAGCATCAAAATAGACGTTTTCTACACTATTATTAGTGTTGAGTCTTTTCACTTTGGTATTGAAACAATCAGTCAGAAGGATCGTACCATCAGGAAGTATGCATATATCAGATATGTAACAATTCAAATTGTCATTACTCAGCTTCACATTGATCTTTTTCGTTGACTTTATTTTGTACTGCCTCTGTTTTACAATCTGCTCATCCACAATTCCGGTTGTCACGTCACCTATAGAATTTACTTGTGTGATGTCTGCCAGCTCTTTATTTACAGTAAAATCAATAAATTTTGTACCTTCTGCCGTGACCTCTGTTATAAAAGTATTTGCATCTTTGACAGTCTTCTTCATCAACTTCATTCTCACAAATTGCTGCTCTAAGTTCAGACTATCAATCATATGCAGTTGTTCCGTAGTTTGCTTCAAGTCTTCAGCTGTTCGACCTGACACACTAATAGAAGACACGAGGTCCTCCTTCAGTGTAGAATATTTATTATTTAAACATTTTGCTGTCTCTCTTTTCAATTTTCTAATATGTTCTACAAGTTTTGTCTCTGTATCATCTAGTTTCTCTTCACAAGCTTCATTCTGTTTGTCTATTGCAGTTAAATTCTGTTTCTGTTTTACTGTCAGGGACTTCACAGTGTCATGTGCATTCTTTGTCTCATCTAATAGGGCTTGAATCTCCGTTTGGGTTACGCATTGTTTGGACAAATCTTCAATCTTGTTTACTCCATTACAAGACCTTCAATATATAATGATGTCGAGGGTTATTTCTGATTAGAAAATAAAATTTAAATATCATCAAATATATATATTAGCTGGATGCTAAACTCGATATATTTTACTACAGAAATTGAAAGTAATCAGTTAAAACTTCAGACTACATTTGATCCGATTCACAGGTTTAAAATTGAAGGCTAAATTTCATGATATTCATAAGCCAAAAAGTAAACCCTGTATTACAAATAAGACTGATTAAAATATGTTTAGTTCAACTATTACCTATGTTCTGTTGCAATGCACATTGTACAATAAACCATATCATGTGTTTTGCAGTACATTTCAATATCTCGGTCAGTATGGTACTGGCATTTAGTCCCAGCAATATGTAAGCCTCGATTGGCATCATTTTTATCCAACAGTTTATGTTGTTGTGTAGCATTAAGTCGACCATGGTATCTTGTACATGTCTTACACAAATATTCGTGACACTCAGGACAATACTTGTCGGCCTCTTCTCTAATATTGTCTTTGCTGCAAGGTGTACACGTGAATTCATAATCTGCATCAGAACCGTCTTTTAACGATTGAAAATTGCTCCCTTCTGCCATTCTGGAATAAATTATCTTTTTATCTAAATAAATCTATTCACTGAAAGCATCAGATGAATTATACAATATTTAGTTCTTTATCGAATGAAATAAAAAACCGAAAACCTTAACAATATATCAACTGTATCCTCATAAAAAGATATATGAACAATGCGCCCATATCCGTGTTTGAGAGATGTTTAAGTTTTTCTAAATCAGACATGTAATTTACTATAAATGAGATTCTCTCCCATCCTGTTTGTAAACAATACCTACGATCCTTCTTGGGGCCCACAGATTTTGAAAGAAAATATTTTCACAAATACATATAGATAGAATCATACACTTGATAAGTACTTTACTGGTACATAAGATTTATTGTCAAGTACACTCGATAATTCCCTGTACGGGTATTTTATGAACTTTTGGTATGTAAACATATATCATAAACAACTTTGTTTTATCTCATGTTATATTTTAGTAGTGATTTTCTTGAGACTAATCTTATCACAGATAATTTCAATACATTTGACCATTTTGTACAGTAATTTTATGTAAATGATATCGAATAATAATGTATTTATAAATAAGAAGACTAAATTTGCCTTCTTTCGTTTAGTAATATAATACATCCTTATTTATGTTATCTCAAATCACCTGATCGTGATACGGTTCTCTATTTCAAGATAAATACTTTAAGTTATTTTTAACGTAAATAACGTTAAAAATCAAATCTACATGAACGAAAATTTGATATATCACACTCCGTTATTTGTATGCAAAATTATATAGAGGATATTTGTTAAGTTCAGTGTAAGATCGGAATATATTTCACCGAGCACGGATTTATATTACAGTAATATAAATCCGTGCACCGAGTGAGCACCAAAAAGTATTTTCACGAGTGGCGCAGCCACTCGTGAAATGTGAACTTTTGGTGTTCACTAGGTGAAATTTATTTCGATCTTACACTAAACTAAACAAATTTTCTTTTTATTATATGCAAACAAACTTTAAAAAAGACATTTTTACCTAATACTTAATGAATAGCGCGCTAAATAATTATACAACGTGACGTCATTTACAACGTCACGTTTTTAAGTTGGTTTCCAGTTCTGTGTACGCTGTTATTTCACTGAAACAACGTAAGGGGCTTAAATTCAATTATCAATTTGATAATTTCACTGTTTCAAACAGTGAAATTATAATTTTAATTCACTGACATATTTCTATAAACCATCGAAAAGCATGTTATAAATAAAGTTTATTACTTACTGTAGTACACTTGAAATAAATTTCTCAGTTAATGTGTACATTCCTATGGTGGCATATTTCTTCCACCAGATAACCATATGACTAACTAGTTAATTAAGATGTTAACTAGTTATGTAACTAGGTTAACTTGTTACGTAACTAGTTAACATGTTAATTAACTAGTTAGTTATGTGGTTAACTAGTTACGTAAGTAGTTAATTTTTTCAATAAATAAAAGATCATAATGGGAAATAAATGCATGTTAGTGCCTACAACTGTCATTCTTTTATTATTATACCAGCTTAATGTTAAGTGGTTAACTAGTTACGTAACTAGTTAATCACATAATTAACTAGTTAATTAAGAGGTTAACTAGTTACGTAACGTAACTAGTTACGTAGCGTAACTAGTTAATCACTAAAGCAATACATTTCTTGGTCAGTTGGTACACTTGCATTAACAGTAAGAATAACTCCCAGAGGCCTACGGGAAATTAACATCTAGGGGTAATAATGAAAGAATGTCAAGTTCCTGTGGTAAAATCATAGTAATTGACCTACTGTAGAGGCTAGAGTGTATAGAACAAATAAACCACGGTTTATGAAATAAACAGATCAGAATGTGTCTATATATTTACAATATTACACTGAAGTACCGTCTGCTTTGCTATGTGTATAAGATATAAAACATCAAACAAATCTACAAAAATAAATACATACCTTCTAGTTTCGATTTCACTAAAATTCGTGAAACGCCCTCAAGTGTTAGAAAAGTCAAACACAACTAAATTGTTTCCTTCCTTATTTTTATGTAAAACCGACTTTAAATCCGACTTTGATAAATGATGGGCAATGGAGATTCATTTTAGGAAATAAAATATCCTACAATATTAACTAGATTTCTAACCACATGTATGATAAGGTAAATTTGAAATGTTTATATATAATTAAACGACAAGTCGGCACGCGCAGCAGGGACTCAGACCAAAATTGCATTTTTTACAATTAAAAAAACCCTCAAAATATGGAAACAATAAAGAATTTTGCTTTCCTTGTTCATGACATTATTATTAAAAACTAATATAAAAAGAGAAAATAAATAGCATGTCATAGATAACAATGCTTATTGTAGACAGAGCTAAAATATATACATAACTGCTTTGATTATAATGTGTAATTTGGGGCGGAGGCCTTTATTCAAAACAATAAAATGCTGTTGTTTTTTTTGTGTGAATCTGAAAGAACATGTGTGTATATCAAATTTAATGAAAGTTATTACTTCACTACGCCCTCAGCTCAATGTCGCTCACAATAAATTCCATAAAATTTGATATATGATACATAAAACATATCTAAGCCATTATAAATGTAACTTCTTACAGTTTGCACATCAACATTCAATGCTTCATTATAAGATTATAATTGAAAAAAATAAAACACATGAACATTACAAAGGGCAATAACTCGAAAATTCTGTCAAAGAGCGTTATGGCTTTTGGTTACGGCGTTCTCTGAAATGAAACCTGTCTATATATTAAATTTCAAGGTTAGATTTCAAATACATTTTGATTTGTGTCCCAGACAAAAAATAAGTACGAAAACAAACAATAGACCATTTTTTCTAAAACTTGATATTAAACACTGCACTTCTCACCAATGTGCCTACATGTATGAAATGGCCACTAAATAGTGAGAATCTCCAATGAAGCAGTCACTAGTTCGATCGTCGAAAGGAGAAAGATTTCTCCGTGACAACTGATCTCTGACGTTACGTCTAATGGTCACTCACCGCTGATTCAGAAATCATGTTGGTGTTGCAAAGAAATTCGAAATTACTGTACTGGTAAGTTATCCTGGAAATCCGGTTAGATGAACCGACCGCCGATAGTTGACCAAAAAAAGTGTTACATTTGGCGTACAAGCCAGACAAACAAATTAAACCACCAATACATTTTGCGTAATGAACACAGGGTTTATTTCATGAAAAATAAATAAAATGGTTTATTTTATTGCAACAAAAGTGTTGTTAGTTTTCACTATAGTTCAACCATTGTCGGTATATCAAAACTGATGAATTTCAAAAAGGACCATGCGTTAAATGATTAGCTATGTCCATTTGCTAGTATGGAATTTGGACTTTCGAAGAAATTAACAATGTGTGCCGCCAAATGTAGTGCTACAGAAAATTGCACGAGCTTCTTTTATAACAAGCAGACGACAACATGCAAAGGTGCACCGGGAATGATCACCTCAGCCGTTGGATGTGAAGATGTCATAAAAACAGTGTACTACAAAAACGAAGGTAGATCTTTCATTCCTTCCGGATACTACTTCAGATAATTATTGTCCTGAAAGGCGGTACAACAAAGCGTGTTCGTAAAAAACGTGTTTTTTTTTATCCTGATCTCATATGAAAGTTTTGGAAACGCCATGTTTCTATGATTATAGAACAAAAATCAATTCATTGAACAAAAAGCTGTTGTTATTCTAAGAATGTATTACATATGTTAAATTATCTGTTGTAAATTATTATTAAATTATATTTTTCAGTACTCATAACCTGAGACTCGTTAATTTTCGGAGGTCTTCGTTACCGTAAAATATTATGATTTAACATAGATCAATTTATTGTTGGTGCCGCCGACTTCGTTTTCGAGTAACTTGCCTTTGAACTCGATTGTTGTTGCTATTTCAAGGGCAGATAACTTATACATTTTTCTGGCATATCTTATATTTACACATTTTTGTAGAAAAATGCATGGTCCGAGTTAAAATACACAGGGATATAATCACGAAGTCCAACGGAGACGCAAACGCGGCAAGGGATCTTATATGTTACCTTTAGCATACGCCTACATAGCCGATTGCACCCTATATTTTTTCTCTTTACACAGATTATGGAAGTTATGGTTCAAATTGCGACGTTTCTGAATGTATGATGACAAACAGCATGTGTCTGGAAGGCGTGTGTTCTTACCAGCCAGGCTATAAGTATAATCGGACATCAGGTTTCTGTGTGACAAGTAATGTAATTTATATTGTTGCAACGTTTTTCTATTATTTTAAAGTATCGTCTCAAACAATCAATGAGCTCAGTCCTATAACTTAAATCAGAGAGCGTATACGGTAGTTATGATGTAATATTAAGATTGTTTTGAAGATGTCCATGTTTATTTACATATCATTTATTTATTATAATTATATATAACTGTATCCATAGATCTACAAGACTGAAAAATTGTGAAAATAAGGGAAGGAATGTTTTTTTGTATTTGAGGCTGAGTGTACGAGTATTAAATAGAATGATTATAGGTTAAGTTTAGATAAAATTTGAATCTCTCATTAGAATATATATGAAAACAACGGTGTATTTCTGGTCAAGTGCATATTCATTTACGCTGAAAGGTGAAATAATAATTATTGTATCATAGTTTGGAGACCTTTCTGTTGAAAATGTGTCAGAGTTAAATCGTATACATATACATGCACAGTGCGTTAACTGGATTGCAGGTATTAGTTACCCGCACTGCAGTACGTGCCCATTGATTTGCTCTTTTTGGCTGGGGTTTACATATTGTGACGACAGAGAAAGGGAAAGCGACAGAAATATCATATTCAGATGATCGATCATTGGTTCCTTTTTGCCGGGGTTTCATATTGTGACAACAGGGAACGTGTTTTTATGTTTGACTACGATACAAAAGAGAAAGAACATCAAAACACTAGGCAATCTGATTAATACTCGGGCGCTACGCCCCCTCGTACAAAACAGATAGCCTAGTGTTTCGATGCGATGCTCTTTCCATTACTTAACTTATATTTATACCTGCATAGTTGACATAGAGGAATTGTATTTTATATAGATTATGAACAATCTTAAATTACATTGATTAAAATTACAAAGTAGTTGCAGTGACTGAACATTAGTTTACTGTCATAGTTGTTTCTTTTTCAGACTGTACACTCTATGGCGTCACTTATATTGAATATCGTGATAGGATATTTAATGAAGCCTTAATAGCCACTTATTCCGGTCTTTCTCTAGAAATGTGCAAAGCAAACTGTTCAGAAACAAGTGCATGTAGAAGCATTGGCCATGGGCCGGTGACAGGATTGTGTAAACTAAGACCAAGCACACCTTTAGAATATCCTGCAGCGTTCAAAACTTACCAAGGAGCAAACTATTACACCCGAAACTGTGGGTAGAAGGAAACGGAGTAAAATCTTTCTTTTCAGAAGAAAATAAAGACATATAACATAAAGTGTGTAACATGCATTTGAATATCGCAATAAATCGACGAGTCGGCGACTGATGCTTACTTATGTTTCATTTGACTTTAAAAAACAAGTTCAAATTCCAGACAAACAAAGAATTTAACAACCTTGGTGTCAAATTTATGGCTTATATTTTGAAAAGAGAAAAGTACATTTAAAGACACTTGAATTCAATCTTTGTTGTGAAATTTACATGTTGTTTGTTATAAAAGTGTAAATAAAAGTAAATGATTTTTATCATCAACGCTGCAAATTTCTGTATACAGAGATAATAGTATATGTGATAGACAAACACGTGTTTATATCTCCCTGTGGAAACATTCTTTCTAGTGTACGGCACCACACTAGACTATACATGAATTGCTACCATGTTTTTGATGAAATTCTAAAATTACTTAAACAACTTATATAGATGTATTTTGAATATGATGTTTTAAATTACTCATTGTATATTGGAACAGAGTCTCCTTCTGTTGGAAATTCCGTAAGATCGATAAATAATTCACACGAATAATGTATAGTCCCTGGTGGTTACCAAGCCACGGAGGCGACAGGAAATTGCTTCAAGGTTGTCCACCTTAGGCACATGGACAAAAGAAGTTGCTCGTGTTAATCATCTTACCCTGTTATTTAATTTTCACTTATCTTGGTTTAGTTTAAACATAATTTATTAGCTCGATTGTGTAGTAAGCTATAAGCTTACAGCCGAACTCTAAAATCTATTTCTGTAACAAACCATTGTAAAGGTTTCTGCTCAAGTAAACAAATTGGATTGAAACCCATACGGTCAGCAATCTTTAGAATATTAGTTCACCACTCGCCCATGTCATGCTGTCACATTTAATATATCTGGAAATATTCTTTCTTGGCACCGTCTCATTCTATCAAAACCCGATTTGCGAGGTTTAGCCAGTGTCTAAAATTCAGACTGTATACGTAAGATTCCATCGGTTTATTTAAAGAATGTTTACAGAGTGAATTTTTCAGTCCCATTTTTTCATTTTGTCTATTCATTGAAATTTTACAAAGGCATAAAAGCGACAAAGGAAATCTTTTGCAAGCGAAAGCTTAAATATCTAAGCTATTTATTCATACCGATATTTAAGCTGCTTTACGTCCCCGCAAATCGTCCCGACGGACAACGTAATCACAAAACATTAAGCATGACATTTAGTAAATAAATATCAAAAACAAAAAGTTATAACATAAATGTTTAATATATTGTAAGCAATATGGAAATAAGTGACCATACAAGCGAAGTAATCAACAAAATACACAAACCACCATATGTCATATAAAATACATAACTTTATTACATTTAATTATCCTTTAAACTGCAATGTACATACACAACACTTATGATAAGGAAATAAGGAACACATACATCTTAAACATGATTCCCCCAAAGAAACTTAATCTTTTTGATTTTGATCAATTCATTTTTTTTCTTCTCACATGTTTACTGTCGGTTGTCCAAATGCTGGATGAATTTAGGATGCTATGAAAAAAATCACGTGTTGAATAAGGCGCGAAAAGCGCTTCTGTATGTTTGGAAAGGAACAATAACAATACGATGGGGGAAAAATTTGTTTCTAATGCACTTCGTTAAAACCAAGAAAAATTCATTAACATGATGTAGTGAACTGTGAAAACAGTATTTTACAGAAATTCCCGCACAAAGAAAAAGTCATGTTTTATTGTACAAACAACTCTCTGAAAACAAAGGATATTTATTTTGTAAGTATAAAACGGATGTACAATATCTTATGTTGGAGTACAATCATCTTTAAAATGTTATATTCATATACATGTAAAACATCGCTGTTCACCATACATGCACTAAGATTTTGTAAGTGTATTTCGATGCACAGTCGCAGATAAAGGCAGTAAGAGCTGAAGTATAATAACATTCAACACCAGTGAACTTGACCTCTATGACCTTTACTCCACTAAAGTTCAAGGACATCACAAGGTATCTGACTACCTAATATGAAAGACACCATTCAATAAATAAAGGCTGCATTTTTAAAGCTTTTTTATCAGTCTTGCAACCCTGACCTTGTCCTTGACTTGAATGACAATTTCCTTATCCCAAAATGTTAAAACCACCCAAGATATTAACGTATCAAAT
Source organism: Ruditapes philippinarum (assembly GCF_026571515.1). Taxonomy (NCBI): domain Eukaryota; kingdom Metazoa; phylum Mollusca; class Bivalvia; order Venerida; family Veneridae; genus Ruditapes; species Ruditapes philippinarum. The sequence continues at coordinate 57,734 of NW_026860591.1, forward strand.
AGGAAAGACATCATTCAAAAATGCAATTAGCAAAAGATATAGTTTTAACAGTGGTGATCTAAGTATCCTCTTACTCTGTGAAAGATATCACTCAATAAACAAAAGATGTATGAGCAAAAGTACAAAAAAGTCTGTTTTAAGCACCAGTGACCTCGACTTAAATGCCTCCGTACTATTACCCTACGAAAATGTGATGTTTACAAGTATGAACATTATTTGAGAAACTTAAATTTTTCAAAAATCTCTAAGATATTTTTTTCACATAAATATTTGCATTTAAAAAAATATTTGTCAGTCTTGTGATCAGCAGTAAATTTCAATGGAAAGGTGGCCAATAAAATCATCTTTGGGGACATTTTGCGAAACATTTGGGCCGTCAACCCTATAAAATAAATTCATTTTAATGTGTGAAGCATGACTTTCTTCTAGAAAAATTACATCTTTAGCATGACTTTCAAGATTGAGGGGCAATTTCTTAAAATGTAAGTTTATGGGAAAATTAATACAATAGTCTGACCTAAAGGGAGATAATAAAAATAAACAATGTATACATTGCGTTTCCTCTCACAAGTGTTTGTCAAACTGTCAAGTTTAACATTTTTAGAAAAATAATTAAATTTGACAAGGTAAAATTATGTTTGTAAATACTGCACTTCCTCTCGCTGGTTTCTATCATTTTGGAATGACAATGAAATTCCTTGTATACGTTTCAAGTCATTCTCTGTTGAGTGTTACGGACAAACAGACGGACAACGCGCGGCGCGGCGAGTATACGTTCTACCTTCCAGAAGCATAATTAAAACCATTCCCTTTGAAATAATAGAATAACCTTAAACACAATTTAATGGGAGAAAACGTCAGGTGAACGAAAAACAGGCTACGTTCAGTTCAACGAATCTAAAGATAAGCTACATTTTACATTTCACAAAATCTAAAAAAACACTATGTCACAAAAGATAATATTTGTATTGTTTCTCCTGTTTACATCAGACTAACATATGTATACGAGTCAGTTAAGTGCTGTTAAAGGTGACATTCTAAATTATTTCTATTTCTGAATGCTTCCTACGAAAATACATGCACAATAAAACTTCTTATAATTTGTATCGTGCTGATAACCATTTAAACACCGAGTTCAATTAAAGTAATTGCATTTGACCTGTTACATGTCACAAGTAGATTATTTCTATTTTTATCAAAGCACAAACTGATTGGATTTTTCAGTCCGCATTCTGCAACAACCAACTCTCCAAAACATGTTCCATCAATACTAAACATAATGATGTTATTGGAGCTATATCCGCAGAGAAAAACGGTACCGTTACATGTGACGCACACACCATCTGTGTTTTTCAGACGTTCATCTCTTAGTTCTGCCAACACTTTGCCATCTTTACAAAGACAAACAGCACCATCAGAGAAATCAGTCACAATTACTTTTTCAGCAGCGACAGCCATGTGCTGAATCGTACTTGTTTTGAATATAGCCATGTGATTCAAATCTTTTTCAATTGTATTGATAAGAGTTCCGTCTCTAGAGTGTACGTTGATACCTTTGCTTGTAGACAACCATAAATTACCATCACAATACACCATGCCATAATAATCTCCACTCTTAATTGAAACGTTTTTGGTTTTTGTTAAACATGAACCGACAGATATGAATTGAATACTTTTGTTGTTTAACTTTACCGCTACTTCATTCTTTCCAGTACAACATATGCCAGTTGGTACCGCACCTACCCCGCAGGAATCGTTTACGTTATAGTTCATATCAAGCATTTTGACATTGTTATTCCGATCATAAATAAAAAAACCTTTGGGGAAAAAAAAAATATCTGAATTGTCCTCGCTTTGTCACTTTTAAATTTTTGTATCTATTTTTTACTTTCGATTCCAGTCTATAACGCTTCGGATTGGATGCTTGTCTGCTATTTTCCACAGTGATTATCTCGCCGAAAGAAAAAGGTGCCGACGGTAAGTTTACAGTATCGCCGCTACTAGATAACATGATTGACTTTGGCCCGCTAAATGTACTTCTTGCATGTAACGTGTAAGCATCTTTAATACAGTTCTTCATAATCTTTATCTCAATGAATTTTTGTTGTGGGTCCAAGTTGGTGACGGAGTTAAGCTTTTCCTCTATATCCTTTAATGCTCCTATTGTGTTTAAGGAAGAGCTCATATCGTTTTCAATGTTTCCTTTTAACTGAGAGTACTTTTCATCAAGAGTCTTAGCCTTCTCCTGTTTTAGGTTAGCTATGTGTTTAATCATTTCACTTTCTGATTTGTTCAGTTTGTCTTGTATTTCTCGTTTCTGCTCCTTCAAAGTGGTAATATTATTTTGTTGTTCAAGTATATCAGCCTTCAAACATTCTGATGCACTTTTGGATTCGTCAATGAGATAGTCTATGTCTGATTGTGGTAGCTCTACATTTGTCAGGATACCTATTGCATTTACATCAGCACACGATCTACAAATATAGTAAATTATAAATCGATCTGTATACACATTATTCTTTAATCTGCATTGGGTTCAAAAATAAAAAAAACGATGTTTTTGTCTATCATTCAATATAAAGAAAAGGTTATTAACACAATCGGAATTATATATTCGATAAGATGACATTCGAAGAACGTGAGCGAAGAATAAAACATTACGACAAATTTTCACATAATTAAAAGGATATCATTAATATTGTGCTTAAGATATACATGTGTTTATATTAGATTGTGTACAGCATATTCATAGTTAAATAGAAACAGTAAATAATTAGTAATTTTTAAAAAACTGCACAGAGAAAAAAATGATTACCTATGTTCTTGAGCAATGCACATGACACAATACACCATATCATGCGTGCTGCAGTACATCTCAATATCACGGTCCGGGTGGTCACGGCATTTAGTCCTGGAAGTCAATGTCTTCCTGTCTGTGGAGACTTTAGCAGTTTGTAGTTCATGATCACTCGTAGCTTTTCGTCGACTATGTTGTCTTCCACAGCGTGTACATAGGTATTCTTGGCACTCAGAACAATAATAAAACGCCTCAATTCTCATATTTTCATCTCTGCAAGGTGTACATGTAGGATCCAAGTCCTGACCTTTCTGAATTATTTGAAGTTCCCCTCTTTCAGCCATTCTGCGTAACAAAACAAACAGCTATAGGAATTTAATTCTACTTAATCTACTTTTGGCATGTTTGTTATTGCTGTTAAATATTATTATTCACACTTTATATTTTCTATATTTGCAAAAATTAGCTACATTTGTATATTACAGGAGATAGTTTAAACTTAAATATGTAAAAACATCAGACATTGGTCAATATCAACTGACAACATACACCAAATTTAAGTTGACGGCTTAATATCTAAAAAAAATGCGATTACTGTTTAACATGTCAAAAGTTTATCTGTTTTAACACTTAATGACCGAAAATGATTTTATTGTAATAAAAATGTCAAAGACTTGCAGACTGACTTGACTGTTAAATAAACATACATGTATTTGAATAGCTAATATGTTATTCGTATTAAATTGTTACCATATTTAAAAACTCATTTATCTTTATATAATCAGAGTAAGATTTTCTCCTTGCCCCAGTTGGTTTAATTCATATTGAATACATAAAAAGATATAAAGATTAAAGTTTAAATTGTATAACAAGATATGAAGATTAATGTATAATTTGTATATTATACAGTTATTATAAGATACTTGCGATGCTCTACATTCCGATATATTCTTATAGCGCTAAATTACAAATATTATTATATACAAAGATCACCGAGTATGTGTTACTGTTTGCTTAAATATCAGCAATGCACAGCATTATTCACAACCGGAAAACTTGTAAGTTATCTTGATTATAAATGAGTGCAAGAGTGAAGTGGTTTAGTAAAGTTGCAATACAATGAACACATTTATTTTTACAATTTGCTACAAACATTGTATAATGTTTCATGCAATTAAAATTGAAAATTGGAATTGAAGTTAATGCATTTAATTCCTTAATTGCTCCGCAGTAGGGGATGAATGACTTTAAATTTCAGTTATACACCGTTGCATAAAATAAATCACGCTACCAAGCCATACAAAACAAAAATTCATTGCTTAATATTTGTAATTTTTGCCATTTTACATCACTATTTTAAATTCTTGAAATACCTTGTTTTTCAATACGTGTAATAATATAACATTCTTTGATAAAGACAAACAAGAGATAACGCTCGAACTTTCGTGATTCCCTCATGACAATCCCTATATCAACGGTAGTATACAACAGTCAGCGGCGGCTGAAGGTGGCTACCAGTCGCTTAAAGCACTTCTATGGAGCTATTTGGTTTTAACAGATTTTGGAGCATATGATATCATAATTATTATAATAATGAAATTATACGAAGCGTAAATAATGAAAATCAATTGTAAATAAATGTGAAAAAAAAGTTTCATTTTCGAGCAAGGCATTCGGAGAAAGTCTTTTAAAATTAGATCTACTGGTAGATCTACTGATATTTAAAATGTTCATTATCATCAAGCTTCAGCGAAGTAATTTGATCACGTAAAGTAAACATGTTTATCGAAGTTGATATATCTAACCGCTGATAAATATTTCATTTACAAAACGAATCAATATCAAATAACTCTGACGAAACTGAATAACTACAGAAAGATCCTTTTAGTACAAAGTATGAAAAAAAGTTAAAGTTTTAAACATGTTGTAAAACTATGTACAATGTAGCTAGCTAGCATGTATACACAGCAAAACCTACCATGATGCTTGCCTATATATTTTCTATTATTAGACTTCTGTCTTTAGAAGAAAAAAAAACAACAACAACTCGTGAACTACTTGCAGTTTAGACAATAACTAGTTAAATGTCCTTACTATCGTCGTTTTATTTAATCCTCCAAGTTTTCATTAAAACTACAGTGTAACTTTAAACATAACTCCAACACGTGTTTACATCACGTAGACATAAACGTCACGGCAACTCTTTTATACATTAAAAAACTGACCTGATTTTCTATTTTCAGGAAACCCCGCACATCTCTGCATATTTGGCGCCTAAACGGATGTGGAAAAACAAATAATCATTCAATAGTGAGATAACAGCAGATCTGATAATCATAATGCTTTAACATGAAACACACACTGTACATGTAAATAACTTTTTAATCCACTACAAATCTCAATTAACCTACCTTCTTAATCTTTCTTGTTTCGGTTTCAACAAAGTTGATTATCTCCCATTATTTGGGGTATAACGGGACTATGTGATTAATAAACAACGTAACTAAATTGTCCCCTTTCTTTATTTGGTGCCGTTTTCTGCCTTGCTATTCGGCTAGAGCCAAACAAACAAACAAACGTTAATTTGAAAGTGCAACTGATATTCAAATATCAGGGAAGTTTTCTGCTAGTTTCGCTTGAACCAGGGTCTTTCTATTTGAAAGACCCCGCTTAAACCTATTTCTTTAAATATTAACGAATTTTATATTTCTCTTAACTAGCCTTTTAAAATAATTGCATGAAATATACCGGAATAAATATAATGATATCTTAAACACTTTGGGGAGGGCTGTTGCTACTGTTGTTAAAACTTGTAGCCCGAGCTATTTGCACTATATCATTGAAAAAAAAAACACAAAACATTTTACACCTTTATGTCCCAAAAGAGGCCCCTTACAAATAAAAGGGGAAATAGCTCATGTGTCTACCCGTCCCGACTGGCAGCTTAACAGCTGGCGGCACGCGTCCCGTGCGCCTCTATCTCTTGACGGAAATCCTGGATCCTCGGAACATTGCACCGATTACCAGTAATCATCTACGAAACAATACAGATTGACCTTTTATGTCAACAGTAAATGCATGGGGTGTAATTTTAGAAATAGGTAATTATAGTGTATTTACTGGACATTTATTAAGTATTCATAGTAAATAGGCCTACAGTGTAAACATCATTTTTTGCTATAAAGATGAAATAACATCGGTAATGCTATAGAGATAAAATAACATCAAGGAATAAATGTATCATGCAAAATATAAAGCCATCGGAACTTTTGAGTAAAAATATGTGCAACAAAATATTCCGAATGCATAAAATGCTCCAGAAAATTTAAAGAAACTAACGTTACCGCTGTTGGAAAAGATATCTCATATTTTATGCGACATTTTCCGTCTGACCTGGGGAGAATTTCAACTGCTTTGCTAATATTGCAATGATTTTTATGTATCATTTTTGTTATGTAATAGTTAAAGTATTACGAGAATATAACACTGGCTGGGGCGACATCGATGGTGTTATCGCCCCAGCCAGTGTTATACCCTCGTAACTAACGAGTTTTACAATTTATAACTGTTTTATCGCAATTTCATATTTTTTATATTAGAAATCAGCAAACAAAAAAACTGCACATTTCTCTCTTGTGCCTTTTCACTTTTGTTTCAAATGGAAACATCAATACCAGCAAATGCTGTTATAAGCTACACTGCTGATGACCACGTGACCGAAATCGTACAATTGACTCATAAAATGGCGGGCTAGAATTCGGTAAAAACGGTAAAATTTTGGTAAGCAAACAGTTAACGTTAAATTTGTATATAAAACGAGGCTGCACGGAACCCCTGTATAAAAACCTCATACTTATAAGGTCAAGGGCTAAATTGTCCCTTGAAGGTGAAAAACCTACTACATATTTTTGCAATTAGAAAAATATAATTACATTTCAAAAACAATTTATAGAGTACAAAATGAAAATGGAACTTTAATTGATAATCAGGAAGACATTTTAAAAGAAACAGAATGATATTATGAAGCTCTGTTCAAAAAAAGAGAATCTAATGAAATAATTAATTTTAATGATTTTACATATAATATTAATTATAATAAACTCACAGATACAGAAAGCCAAAACTTAGAAGGTGAAATAACTTATCATGAGGCATCATTTGTTTTAAAAAACATGTCAAACAACAAAAGCCCCGGCTCATCTGGTTTTGGAGCCGATTTTTATAAAGTATTCTGGAAAAAAATGGGACATTTTATTGTAAGAGCTCTTAATGAAGCATATAATGTCAACCAGTTATCCATTACTCAAACACAAGGAATAATTACATGTTTACCCTAGGAGAATAAATCTAAACTTTTTCTTAAGAATTCGAGGCCAATAACTTTGTTAAACACTATATATAAGATTGGATCTGGATGCATTGCAAACAGAATTAAAATATCTTTAAATAAACTTATTAGCAAAGATCAAACGGGTTTTATAAAAGGAAGATATATCGGAGAAAATGTTAGACTGATATATGATATTATGAATTATACAGAAGAAAATGATATTCCTGGATTACTTCTTTTGATTGACTTTGAAAAAGCATTCGATTCGCTATCTTCGGATTTTGTACAGAATACCTTATCTTTTTTCAATTTTGGTGCATCAGTTAAAAATGGTTTAATATCTTTTATGAAAATGCAACATCAGCTGTTTGTCAATGTGGATTCTTATCCAAATTTATCAATGTACAGCGAGGCTGTCGTCAAGGCGACCCTCTTCCATGTTATATATTTATATTATTTGCAGAAGTTCTTTCCCTTAAGTTGAAATCCGTAGAAAATATTAAAGGAATACGTATTAAACAGACTGAACATTTACTGTCACAGTTTGCTGATGATACCACTGTAATGTTAGATGGAACAGCACAATCTTTAAATGCCACTCTTGATGTTTTAACAGTTTTTGCTCAGATCTCGGGGCTCAGGGTGATCTTTGAGAAGACAAAGGTTGTTTGGATAGGCATTAAAAAGTACAGCAGTGATAGCATAAAAACTAGATGGAAACTCAATTGGAACGAAACTAGTTTCAAAATGCTTGGTATAACATTCCATGTGGATCTTGAAAAAATGGTAGATCTTAACTTTAAAGAAAAAATATCAAATATAGAAAAAAATGATTAAACAATGGAATAGAAGAGCTTTGACTCCAATCGGTAAAATAACAGTAATAAAAACAATACTTATCTCACAACTAAACCATTTATTTATAATGTTGCCGAATCCTTCGGATAAATATATACAACAAATTAATGATACATTATATGCTTTTATTTGGAATGGAACTTCAAAAATTAATAAAAATGTATTAGTTAAAGATTACATGGAAGGGGGTTTAAGAATGGTAAATATAAATGCTTTTATGAATGCGTTAAAACTTACATGGATACATGGATAAGAAGAATTATTTCAAGTGATGGTTGTTGGATAAGTATTTTAACACAGGGTATTGATGTACAAAAATTAGTCACGTGTGGAAAGCATTATGTCGAGAAAATGTCAAAATCTATTAAAAATGAATTCTGGAAACACACTTTAAATGCATTTTCATTGTTTATTGAGCATCAGAAATTTGATAAAGAAGACATTTGTAACTTACCTTTATTTTACAATCAGAACTTATTTTTTGGAAATCTTGGTATGATAAGGGAATTCGTTGTATTTATGATATCTTACAAGACAATGGCCAGTTTTATACACCAGAAGAATTAGGCAAGATCTACAATATAAATATCAATCATCTTTTATATTTAGGAATTAAAAAAGCAGTTACAAAATTTTTTCAAAATGTCTGCTTCAACCCTTTAACTTTTAAGAGAGAAAAATTGCCAACAATTCCAATACACATTAAAGGGATAATTAAAGACCAAAAAGGTTCAAAATATATGTATGATTCGCTTAATGTCCATTTCAGCAAGCCCGTTTGTCAGGTCAAATGGTCACAAAAACTATGCCTCCCAAATAATGATGAATACTGTATGAATATATATAATTTACCATTCAAATTGACAAAAGATACTTATTTACAATGGTTCCAAGTAAGACTTATCCATGGGATTTTGGGTACAAATAATCTTTTGTTCAAAATGAAATATATTAACAGTCCCTTATGTAGCCTTTGTAATCTTCATGATGAAACTATAGAACATATCTTTTGGGAATGCATTCACAGCAATAAATTAATACACGAAATTTGTATAGATAAACTAAACATGCCAAACTTGAATAAAGAAACTATGCTTTTTGGTTACACTAAAGGAAACAATACAATAGATATTGTAAACAATTTAGTTCTTTTATATGTCAAAATGTATATTTTTAAATGTAAAACTAATAAAACAATGCTATCTTTTGCTGGTGCTATAAAGTATATTTCATATGTTTTAAAGGTAAATGAAGAAAAAGCTATCCAATGTGGAAATATTGACCAATTTAAAAAAGACTTGCATACTATTTTAAATATATGTCATTAATCATCATAATATAATAGAGACCTATCCAAATTATTTTGTTCCAATCTGATAATAAATAATGTGAAAAATCATCGAAATACTTGTTCGTATGTTGATGTTAGGAGCGACCTTTGTCTTTTCAGTTTTCATATCTAGCTTTGTTTGAGCATACATGGAAGAATAAATTCATGTTTGTAGTATTTTTGAACGTGCCCTGGCCGAAAGTATTTGTCTTTGATGTTTTTGTTTGTGTTATATTGTTGTTTTCTTTTGTAAATAATCGTCCTTTTTCGTATGTCTATTTATTCTATCGTCAAGCCTCCTAGCTAACCCCATTAGTATCATTAGTTTGTGTATTACTCATAAATATAGAAAAAAGTAATTATGTTTCTGTTTAAGGCATAATGTAGATTTAGTAATATTTTTCTATATCTTGAACTTACAACCTCCTTTACATATTCAATTTTTCAAAAAAAAATAGTTTTGCCGTAAATTACTTTATGTAAATACTATGTTAACTTTTCATGTTTTAACACATTATTGTAAGACTGTTAAGGGATGGACCTCCGACCCTTAAATAGTCATGCGACGTAGGCAATAAATAGGGTCACCTTCGGGGCCTGAAAAAAAAAAAAAAAAAAAAAAAAAAAAAAACTCATACTGTTACTTATGGTATTGGCTCTCTCTGTTTAACCTTGAAAGTCGAAAAAAGTTGTTTTTGGTGTTGCATACAATGGGAATACAGGTACTTTCAGTGAATGAAATGCATTTTGAGAAGCAAAATTGGCAATAACATCTTGCACACAATTGTAAATTTGTGTATCATGAACAATTTCCATCATTGGTAAAGTTGCAGAACATCTTTTTTTAAAAAAAACGAGTACAATGATGGAACTAAATTTAATGAGTACATTGGTGGAACGATTTTATTGCCTGCCCAATGTCGTCAAGATTTTTCCCATTAAATTATACTTTTTTCTCCCTTCCTGTTCTTGACGTCATACAAATATAATATAGTATTAGAAAGTGAAAGTAAGAACAAGTAGCAAATTGAATGAATTCGGGTTTCTTGATCTTAATAGTATTCTGCTTTGATAACAGACGTGTATACCAACTTGAAATTATTTACAATAAAAAATGTGCATTATAGAGAATTTATTTCACCAGCAAAGCATCAGTTTTAACTACATACATTGAATGTCATACCATTTTGTAAATTAATTTGGAAATAAAGTCAGTTATAATTTTTTTTGTTCTTTTTTTTATTATTATTATTTTCAGACGCAGAAAAAATGTTCCTTTAAATGGTCAGCATTGTCTAGTGGACCTCTACAAAAATGAATAAATCATGACCCTGGAGAAAAAAGAATGATGTTGCACATTGTGCACTACTAAATTGTTACATTGAAAAGATACACGTTCTCCTTGGAATTCACAAGGCCAAGACCTTTGATATTTGACAAATGTATTGCGAAGTGAAACTCTTTCAGTGCTTCAAGTGCCTATTGTAAGTCTCGGTGACCTTGAATGTGAACTATTCATTTTTTATGGCATATAGGTGAGCGATTAATGTCCATGATAACTCTCTTGTTTGTTTTCACCTTAACGGCCGTTCTAGATAAATTTGAAGGTCACTCAAAAAAAAAAAAAAAAAGATGTTTCGACATATTTATATTTTATTGAAGCTCAAAATAATTAACTACATGTATACAAAAACAATGTAAACAAATATGATATATAGAGATTTATTTTTATTCGTCACTTGAAATTAAGAAGAAATTTAAATACACCTATATGTCATTTTTCAAATTCGTAGAATTCAAATGCCTCCATGGCACAGTGCATATCTCTGATGATCTGAGTTTGATTCTCGATCACGGCTTTTTATGATTTTTTTTTATTTCAAGAAAGGTCACTGTTTGTTTGGACTGTAAAACGAACGTATAACGATTCCTTATCAAGAAAATAATGAAAACCACTTCATTTAGCACACACACACACACACGCATGCACGCACGCACGCATACATACATTTACTTTATTTAACATAAAATTGTATACATATAATTTATATCCATATGATTCAGACAGCATTTAATCATTACTACGTAATACGTAGGCGTGACACATTTTACTTTAAATAGTTGATACGTTAATTGTAATTATTGTTATTGTTGTTCTTGATTTCATTCATTACTTGATTATTACTCATGATAATTCTTGTCAAATACGAGTTGTACAAGTATTTTTCTTGGAATTTAAAAAATGGTAACTAAGTCTATAGCATGTAAGTAACAAGAATGTATAAATTATATTATTTTTTTCGTAAATATTAACGAATCTACAGTAATGTTCCAACATTCGAACATATTAACAATCTATTTTAACATGATGATTATTAAAATTTTCTTACATTTATCACAAAAAATCTATCCGGATATGCACATGTGTTATTTGATACATGTTCATTTAAAGCCTAAAACGTTTAACAAAAATGAATGTTCGTTTTGTTTCACCTTCAAATATTTCGCAAAATATATCCATTACAGAGTTCTATTTTTTTTAATTTCATTGAAACAATTCACATTATTTTAACAAGAGCTTATATATCATATAATATTTAATTGACAAGTGTATTCTATCTTGTTAATAGAACAATAAAATATTGACGCTTCAAAGAATTTTATGATATTATTTTTCATGTGTATTTTATTTTCTATACAGCGATTAGTACTAATACATGTCATCAAAAGAATAAAACCATGAAGCATGTAAATAGCATTTTAGATAATTCACATTGTTTTTCTTATAAGAGTTATTTTTTAAGATATTTGATATCAGAATTATATTTAAGTTTTCTTTTATTATCACTTGGAGTTGAAATTATTGCGACTTTTTAGCAATCAAATTCAATTACAAATAAAATGCTTCTGTCGCCACATCCAACAATTAACCTATTTCTTCTCCCATCGAAGAACATACTGACTGGTAATTTCAAACCAGAATCTTTCCCAATCAGTTCTCCGAGACATTTACCATCCCTGTTGAACATAACGATGTTTTGTGATTGATATCCACATAGAAATACTGTTCCATCGTCATCTTTACATACACCTCGAGTATTCTTCAATCTACTGTCTCTCAGCTCTCTGATGACCACACCATCCTTGTTAAGACAAACAGCTCCATCAGAGCTATCTGTCACGATCACTGTGTCAGAAGTGACAGACATATGCTGAACATTGGATTTAAATATAGACTTCCCGTTTTGATCCTTGACGATAGATTTTAAAAGATAAGATGAAGTACTGTATACGTTAACACAATTTGAGGCTGATGACCATAGATCACCACAGCACATTGTTAATCCAAACTGTCCACCGTTTTTTATATCTATTGTCTTTCCTTTGGACAGAGGTGAGCCAACAGAAAATAGTTGAATTCTATTGTTGTTTAATTTCACAGCCACTTCACTGTTACTAACACTACATATACCTGTAGTTCTTGCATGAAAATCATAGACGTTTTCGACACTATCATTACTGTCGAGTCTTTTCACTTTGTTATTGTAATGATCAGTCAAAAGGATCGTATCATCAGGAAGTATGCAGATATCAGATATGCAACATACCCATTTGTCATTACTCAGCTTCACATTGATCTCTTTCGTTGACTTTATTGTGTACTGCCTCTGTTTCAATTCCTGCTCATCCACAATTCCAGTTGTCACCTCACCTATAGAATTTGCTTTGGTGATGATGTCCGTCAGCTCTTTATTTACAGTAAAATCGATAAATTTTGTACCTTCTGCCTCACCTTCTGTTATAAAAGTGTTTGCATCTTGGACTGTTTTCTTCACCAATTTCATCCGGACAAATTGCTGCTCTAAGTCCAGACTGTCAATAGTATGTAGTTGTTCCTTGGTTTGTTTTAAGTCTTCAGCTGTGCGACCTGATACACTGATAGCAGATACGAGTTCCTCCTTCAATGTAGAATATTTATCATTTAAACATTTTGCTGTCTCTCTTTTCAATGTTCTAATATGTTCCATAAGTTTTGTCACTGTATCATCTAGTTTCCCTTCAATAGCTTCCTTCTCTTTCTCTATTGCAGTAACATTTTGTTTCTGTTTAACTGTAAGTGACTTCACCTTGTCTTGTACAGTTTGTGTCCCATCTAATAGCGATTGAATCTCCGCCTGAGTGACACATTGTTTTGACACATCTTCAATTGTGTTTACTCCGTCACAAGACCTACAATTTGTAATTAAAGTACAATTTAATATGAAATTTTGATTAAAAAAAGAGCAAAAACAGAATCTCTAAAGACCGCCCAAAACGGCAAAACTGAAAAGGGTCGGTGTGATTGGGCCTGTTCATGTAATGGTATTGCAAGCTACCGTCCAAGCCCCTAGCGCACTTTATAATGAATAAATATTTATGTTAATATATTGACAGTACACAGTGCCTTTGCTAAAACCTTTCAGAGAATAACTTTTCCATTTTGATTTTCTTACAAGGAACAGTATGCGTCTAATCTATCAACATTCTTTAAATATAATTTTCATATTCATTTGTGCGTTCACAATTCAAATTTTACCGGAAGTATTTTTGATTCCTAAATGTTCTTAAAATATGCTGTATATGATTAAACTGGAGGCTACGGAACTTAATCAACCATTTGATTAACATAACGTCATAAAAGAAAGCAACTAGTATGTTTTAAAATTATAAATACTACAATCATTACCTATGTTCTGTTGCAATACACAGGAGACAGTACACCATATCATGTGTAAGGCAGTACATTTCAATTTCTCGGTCTGGATGGAAAAGACATTTAATCCTGGAAACAACAACACCTTGTTTAGCATCCCTTTTATCCAGCAGTTTATGTTGCTGTGAAGCCTTGAGTCGACTATGGTATCTTATACATGTTTTACACAGATATTCTTGACACTCAGGGCAATACTTGTCAGCCTCCTCTCTAATATTGTCTTTGCTGCAAGGTGTACACGTGAATTCATAATCTGCATCAGAACCGTCTTTTAACGATCTGTCTGCCATTCTGGAATAAACTTTTTTTATCTATTCTAAATCTTTATCTTTCTTAAAAGCTGAAGTGTACAATATTAAGTTGTTTATCGAATGAAATTAAATACAGAAATTCTTTACAATATAACAATTGCATCTTGATAAAAAGATATTCTATATACATGTTTGATAGAGGCTATTCTAAATCACACACATCTTTACTGTGTACATACATTTTATTCCCTCCTATCCTGTTATGAACAATATCTACGATCTTTCTTCGAGACCAGTGATTTTGAAAGAAAATATTTTACAAGACCCCAAAAATAGAAGCATGCACTTGATAATTCCTTGTACAGGTATTTTAATATAAGAATTATTGTAAAATACAGAACTTTGCTTATTCCTTGCACAATAATTATTGTAAAATACACTCGATAAATCCATAAACAGGCTTTTTTATGAAATTTTGTTATGTATTATACAAAGATCATTAACAACCTTATTAAACTTATGTTACAATTTATCTCAGTTCTTCTAATTTAAGTGTGACTCTTAGTAAGACTAATCTTATGACAGATAATTTTAATGCATTTTGCCATTTTGTACAGTATTTTAATGATATCGAATAACAATTTATTATAAATAAGAAGACTTACGATAAATGCTTACCTTTGTCTTCTTTCGTTTAGTTATAAAATACATCCTTATTTCTGTTATGATCGTGATACGGTGTAAAGGGTAATGAGACACTGAATTATTTCATTACTTGTCTAATATTTCCCTTTTTAAATAACACAAATAAGCAACAAACATACTATTGTATACTAGTATACATTGTTTTCTTTTAAAGGCCTCAAGGATAACATTAAATAATATATACAGTTATACACATAACATTCAGCATAACAATTACATAGAATTAATTCTGATACATGTTTCATTGACTGGCTGTATTTCAACTTGTTGAATAAAACTTCTAAACATACTGAGAAGAGACTTTATTCTATTTCTCTATTTCAAAATAAAAACTTTAAGTTATTTTTAACGTTAATCACGTTAAAATTCAAATCTACATAAACGAATATTTGATATATCTCACTCCAATATTTGGATGCATAATTTTTTAAAGTTAATTATTTACTGTAGTACACTTGAAATAATTTTTCAGTTAATATGTACATTCGATAGGAACTTGAAATTCTATCAATATTAACAATAATATCAAAAGAATATCCCCTAGCTATTCTATGTATACTATATAGGGGATTTTTCTTGGATATATTAACGTTAATATTGATAGAAAATCAAGTTACTGTGGTAAAATCATTGTAATTGACCTACTGTAGAGGCTACTGGTGTATGCAGTATATACAACCAATAAACCACGGTTGCATTAAATAAACAGATCAGAATTTTTCTATATATAACACGTATTTACAGTATCACACTGAAGTGTCGTCTGCTTTGCTATAATCTTTATTCGGTGTGGAGCAGAAAATATAAAACATGAAACAAATCAACAAAAATACATACAGTACATACCTTTTAGTTTCGATTTCACTAAACATCGTAAAACGCCTTCAACAATCAGGGTTATTAGAGAAGTCAAACGCCACTAAATTGTTTCCTTCCTTATTTTTATGTAAAACCGACTTTAAAACCGACTTTGATAAATGATGGGCATTTTCAAAGAGATTCAGTTTAGGAAATAAAATATCCTACACTATTAACTAGATTTCTTACCATAGGTATGATAAGGAGAATTTGAAATGTTTCTATATAATCAAACGAAAAGTCGGCACGCCGCAGCCGGGACTCAAAATTGTATTTTTTACAATTAAAACAGAACTTAAAATATTGAAACAATAAATAATATTGCTTTCCTTGTTCATAAAATTATAAAAAGTTTATATAAAAAGAGAAAATAGATAACAAAGTGTGTTGTAGACACAGCTAAAATATATGAAAAACTGCTTTGAATATAATTTGTATTTTGTGCTGGATGCCTTAATTCAAACAATTGTTGTTGTTTGTTGACTCTGAATGTAATTATTAGTTGTCAAGATGTTTAATTGATTTTCTTAAAATAAACATCTCTTCCAATAAAACTTCATGTTACAAAGGAAGTTACTGAATCAAAATTTATTATGTTACATGTTTGCCCTGTAAAATGATTTACACCTATTTTTGTTATCTCAAATCTCCTGACTGCGATAAGGATACATCAAATAACATAAGTATCTAGATAAATGTCAGGTTCCTTCTTTATATTCCCCTGTTATAAATAATCATTGTATATATAAAGGTTCTTTTAATTATATGAAATATAGCGATTACATATGTCACTTTAATTCTGCGTTGTTATTAAATGTTGCAAAAAATTTACTAAATTATGAAACAAATCCATTATTCCCTGCGGTCTCCATTCCCTGCGGTCTGAAGACCGCAGGGTATTGGTACGCGTTTAACTTTTGAGGCATGGAGGAGCACGTGACCTGTTTTCGGTACATGGAGGAGCATGTGATCTGTAAACCGTACATGATTGGTTAATTGATCTTTTCGAAAACCTAGCTAAATACCGTTTGCCGGTAGGTTACGGAATTAGTCCGAATTACACCTTATTAACAACAAAAAAAATATTACGTGATATTTCTAATTTTCTATAATTATTTTACCGTTTAAGGTGGAAAAACTTGAATGATGTGTTTGAAAATTATCAATGTTTCTTTAATATTTATCTAAAATTTTTCAAACAATTTTTTTTTTATACTGAAAATCTACAAAATTAAAATATTCGTAGTGGCAACTGCCATACTAAATAGAGATGTTTTCTGCGTAAACTTGTGTGTTTACTTTATTTTTTTGTCCGGAATTACTCAGAAAATGGTATTTAATCATTTTCTTAAAAAAAGAAATAATTGTTTTATGTTCGACCTTCTCCGGTCTCAGGTCTTTAACGGTCACCAGTTTCCAAAGACCTTCTTCTATCTTGATCGATTATTGTTAACTATATTCCTGATACAAACGTTTATTTATCCCCCAAACAATGTTGAAAATAGTTAAATGAAATATCTTTATATCATTAAAAATGTTCCCCGCAGGAAACCATTTTACTTGTATATAATACTTACATGTTCTTGTTTTGTGTGTAAACTCTTATTAGTCGTTGTTAAATCATCACAGTGTTAATGGTAACCACACACATTTATTTAATTAAAAACCTGTTTGTGAAATTAGCAATATTTGCTCCAATTTATTATCCAATCAGAGAGGCAAATTTTTCAACATGATTGACAGCAATATACATCTTTTAGCGCTAGAAATGTATCAAGACTTCTAACAACATTGCAGATGTGCGCACATAAACTGTAAGCAAGTTACTAAATTATATCTGTCAAAAAGCGTTATGGTTCTTACGAACGGCATTTTCTAAAATGTGACCTGTCTATTTATTTAATTTCAAGGTCAGTTCTCTAATACTTTTTTTTAATTATGCCCTAGACAAAAATTTAGTATGAAAGTTTACAGAGGACACTTTACTAAGTATATGTTAGTGTTCATCCGTGCTGTTCTACAGAAATTAGAAAGTTCGACGGGAGCGATAGCGACAAGTTTATAATTTCTGTAGAACAGCTACGAATCAATACTATCATATTTCTCACTGGCCATAGCTTTCGCAGAAGCGGTGGGTCCATCGCAGCGGCAGTGGAGTATTCATCGCAGACGCGTTGGATAAAATATGGCCGTTTGCTGTTGTCGATAAATTAAATTGATGAATTTTGTTTTATCTTTTGCTGGAAACACTTAGTGAGACTGGGGCCCACGTATGTACTCTTTAAACTTGTTACACGCACACGGTGCAATTCATTGCCGTTTATGCAAACACTTTTGTGCAGTTTGACGAGGGGACGCCACTTTTGCCTAATTTTGGTTAAAACACATACAAATGTGTGCAAAACGACCCAATAATACAACCGCATCACATCGTATGAATAATACTTTCACAAAAGAACCATATTTTTGGAAATTATTATTGGCTGTTTATTAAATAAATGATGATCATGTTTCATGCTAAATATCTTAGCTCCAGCTCTTAGGGTTTTTTTTTCAAAATTTAAGTTTTCCTATATACATAAATGAAAAAACAATGACCCCCCTGGGGCTACATTTAAACTCAAACATAGATAGTGGACTCAATTTTGATGATTTCACAATAAAATTATTTCTGTATGCTGACGACATGGTTGTAATGGCAGATAATATCGATGACCTGTAACGAAGCTTGGATAATTTAAAGTCGTATTGCGATAAATGGGGATTAATTGTCAACACGGAACAAACAAAAGTGATGGTTTTTAGAAAGCGAGGTGGTTTGCAATTAAACGAACAATGGACATATGGTGATACTCAACTTGAAATAGTAAAGAACTTCAATTACCTTGGCGTAGAATTTGACTCTAACGGACTTTTTCATTACAATGTCCAGTTACTTGTTGTGAAAGCGTTAAAGGCAATGAACAGACTCAAGAATTTCATTTAACACCTAAGACTATGTAACATCTTTTTGACGCTCTTGTTGGGTCGTCAATACTTAATCATTCGGCTGAGATACGGGGATGTACAATAGAGAAAATAAGAATCCCTAAAGAGAACTCAACTTGGCAAAATTAAAAATGTAAGTAGTTCGAAACAGTTCATTTAAAAATTTGTAAACGTATACTTAAGCTAGTAATGCTGGTGTTTACGTGGAACTGGGGCGCCTTTCATTGTTTATTAGAAGGTTTGTGAAAATGATACAATTCTGGTTTAAAATCATACATTCAAATAACTGTGTCGTATCGAAAATTTATTAATTGCTATTGTTGCGGCGGGAAGTCAAACTAGGTTTCTGTTGTAAGGAATATTTTGTTTTGTTTGTTTGTTTGTTTTGCGTTTTACAACACATCAACACAGTATAGGTCATATCGCGACGTTCAAGCTTTACTGGTGGAGGAATACCTCAGGTGCCCTTCCCTGCATTATTTCAGGCACGAACGGGCACCTAAGTAGAACCACCGACGTTCCGTAAGCTAGCTGGATATCTTCCTCAGATGAAAGAAACCAAAGTCCCTGTCGGGATTCGAACCCACAACAGTGAGGGACAAGTGGTTTTAAGTCAACGACCTTAACCACTCGGCCACGGACGCCCCTAAAATATTTTGTACTCTTATTGTTTTGGATATATATGGGAAGACCAGTTGAGTATTTATGCAAAAACATTTGTTCAAACATTGAAACAGAGATTGATAGACACCTTTATACAAACCTGGAGAAGTGACATAGAAGACAATAGATATAGAGATTCTTTAAGTAGAACTGGAAATAAACTTTCAGACATATCATCACTAAGTTCCGTAAATGCGCTCACAAATTACAGATTGAAAGTGGACGATATGGTCAACAAAGAAAGTATGGCGGTGATAGACTCTGTGAAATCTGTTCAGCTATAGAGACGTTGAAGACGAATATCATTTTATTCTCATGTGTCAGAAATACAATATTTTAAGGAAAAGATATATAGACAGATATTTTTATAAAAGGCCTAACATGCACAAACTACTACAGCTACTGTCAACTCAAAACAGCCTAACTTTAAATAATTTAGCAGATCCTGTATGTTGTGATTGAGGTAGTATACCACACTTAAGTGAATTTACATAATTATGTTTATATAATTATGCTTATAAAACAATTTTCAAACATCGAAGAATATTTAAAATATGTACTGCAGATATTTGTACATATTATGTGTTCTTATTAAAATATATGCATTCAATTCTTATTGAAAAATTTGACTTACACTTTAAAGAAAATATTTTTTCTATTTCCTCCCTTTATTTACATCAAATGTTTAATTCGGTAATATCTTTAAAAATAATGCTTTTAGGAACTTACAAAATTGATTAACCTTAACTTGAGCATCACATTTATTATATAAAACCATAAGAAAATTGTGTAACAGGATCTTTAATTGTGCTTTAATGGTAAGACTATCATAAAATAAGTAAAGCGAAAAGCTACACCTATAAATCAACTCTTATTGAACGAATAGTTATACATACATGTACATCATAAACAAAGCTCTTCATTAAATTTAACACTTAATAAGATCACTCTCTAATATAACTTTTAACTTTGTGATATATGTATAATATATATGCTGTGTATCTTTAATTGCACATGTAAGATATGTTTACTTTGAGTTTTTGATAATGAATTGTAATCATTATTGTTGTGGACGAGGAGCTATGCTCAAGTCCAAAAACGAAATAAATATCCTGTTTTGTTCTGTTCTATAATAATTGTTTTACACCGTTATAGTGGACTTGACCACCGCGTCACTAAATAAATATTCTAAGCACGCAGTATAAATAGTCACGCAATAACATCCGGATTACTGTGTATAAGTAGGTTATTTGACAACATAAAAAGGCAGGCTAAATGATAGATCCATATGAACCTTCTGAGACAGATGCTAAAAAATCGCGTGCGTGTAATGGAAGATTTCATTTCTTTTTTCTTTACTGTGGACATATCAACTAATTTTTTTTACAAAAAAAAATATAATTGTTTTTATTTCATGAAGATATTTTACATTACATAGATGATTTCATGAACTTTTTAAAAATCGAAACCAAGCCATTGGATGACAATGATGCCTGAAGTTGTACAGAAATATTTGGTTTCCAAATTAGAATAAAGGAACGATTACAACTTCTTCTCATGCTTGAAGTGTCATAATCAGAACTTGTGAAATACTGTAGATTTGGATATTTTTGTGTCACAAAGATTTCGCGAAAACTTGCCTATATGACCTTTTTTCGCGAATTCGTCAATTCAAAAGGTTGCATATGTTCGCAAATTAGCAAAATAAATAATGTTTTTTTCAAACTCATGAAATTCAAATGCCTCCATGCCACAGTGGATATCTCTGTTGCCAGTTGCGTTTTAGCGATCTGAGTTTGATTCTCGATCACGGCTCTTTTTTTAATGATTTATTATTTCAAGAAAGTTCAAAGTTTGTTTGGACTGTAAAACGAACGTATAACGATTCTTTATCAAGAAAGTAATGAAAACAAAAGTAATAACTGAGTAACTCCTACCACTTCAATTAGCATATAACCATTAATACATAATAAATAGGTATGACCACTTTATACTTTTTATAGTTCGTATGTCATTTGGAAAAATTCAAAATAGTATGATTTCACTCAAGTCTTATTCTTGTCTGATTTTTACGAGTAGGTACAAGTATTTTTCTTGGAAACTGAGTCTATAGCATGTAAGTAACACTTGTGAATTTGACAAAATGTATAGATTATTGTATTCCTTTTGTGAATATAAACGAAAATAAAAATTCCCTATCTACAGTAATGTTCCGACATTTCAAACATATTTAAATGACAATCTAACTTAAGATCATGATTATTAAAATTTTCTTACATTCATCACACAAAATCAATCTGCAATTGCATATGTAAATTTAATACATGTTCAATTCAAGCATAAAACGTTTAAGAATGATACATGTTCCTTTTGCATCATCTTCATAAAAATCTCAGAATCTGTCCATTACAGAGTTCTAATTTTAAATTTAATTGCAACAAATGACACAATTTGAGAAAGATTTTATATCATATTATATATAACTGACAGGCATTACATCTTTTTTTTATAGAAGAATGATAGTGTTACAAAGATTGTTCTACAAAAGTTTAAAATATATTTTTTAATTAACGTTTCTATTTTCTAAACAGCGTTTAGGACTAACGCATGAGCATCGAAAGACTAAAACAATGTCGCATGCAAATAACATTTTAAATAATTCTCATATTGATTTTATGACACGAGGTTTTCAGTTGATTGAAAACGTCAATATAAACCAAGTACTAAACAACATTGATAGTTATTTCGCATCTATAGCCAATAAATACATTAGATTTATTTCTTAATATTGTAAAACATCTCAATCCAGCAGAAATTTCTTTTAAGGAATTTACCGGTTAGAAGTTTAAGAATTGCGATCTATCTTAAGCAAATTCAATTACAAATAGGGTGTCTTTGTTGCAAAATCCAACAATTAACCTATTTTTTGTCCCGTCGAAGAACATACTGACTGGTGTATTCAAGCCAGAGTCTTTCCCAATCAGTTCTCCGAGACAGTTACCATCACTGTTAAACATAACTATGTTGTTAGATCTGAATCCGCATAGGAATACCGTTCCATCATCAGCTACACATACACCTCCGGTAAACTTCAATCTACTGTCTCTCAGCTCTCTGATGACCATACCATCCTTGTTAAGACAAACAGCTCCATCACAGTTATCTGTCACGATCACTTTGTCAGTAGTGACTGCCATATGCTGAACTGAGGATTTAAATATAGACTTCCCGTTTTGATTCTTGACGATAGATTTAACAAGATTAGATGATGTACTGTATACGTTAACACCATTTGAGGCTGATGACCATAGATCACCACAACACATTGTTAATCCAAGCTGATTACCGTTTTCTATATTTATTGTCCTTCCTTTGGACAGAGGTGAGCCAACGGAAAATAGTTGTATTTTATTGTTGTATAATTTCACAGCCACTTCACAATTACTAACACTACACATACCTGTAGGCCTAAAATCAGAACCATAGACGTTTTCGACACTATCATTAGTGTTGAGTTTTTTCACTTTGTAATTGTAATAATCAGTCAGAAGTATCGTACCATCAGGAAGTCTGCAGATATCAGATATGAAACATTTCCAATTGTCATTACTCAGCTTCACATTGATCTCTTTCGTTGACTTTATTTTGTACTTCCTCTGTTTTAATTCCTGCTCACCGACAATTCCGGTTGTCACATCACCTAAATAATTTACTTTTGTGAAGATGTCCGTCAGCTCTCTATTTACAGTAAAATCGATAAATTTTGTTCCTTCTGTCGCACCTTCTGTAATGAAAGTGTTTGCATCTTTGACAGTCTTCTTCATCAACTTTATCCTTACAAATTTCTGCTCGAAGTTCAGACTATCAATCAATTGCAGTTGTTCCGTAGTTTGCTTCAAGTCTTGATCTGTCCGACCTGATACACTGAGAGAAGACACGAGTTCTTCCTTCAATGTAGAATATTTATCATTCAAAAATTTTGCTGTCTCTCTTTTTAATTTTCTAATATGTTCTATAAGTTTTGTCTCTGTATCATCTAGTTTTTCTTCAATAACTTCTTTCTGTTTATCTATTGCAGTTACATTCTCTTTCTGTTTTACTGTCAGGGACTTCACAGTGTCATGCACATTCTTTGTCTCATCTAATAGGGCTTGAATCTCCGTTTGGGTTACGCTTTGTTTGGACAAATCTTCAATCTTACTACATCACAAGACCTACAATATAAAATGAGGCCGGAGGTTATTTATGATTAGAAAATATAATTTAAATGTCAAAAATATGTATTTAAGCTAATCCTAATTTAATATTAATCACAAGAGCAGTTAATAATCTCCTAACACTACAGGCTACATTCGATCTAAAATTGATATTGATGTCTTAATTACATGATATATATATATCATGTAATTAAGACATCAATATATATGTAGCAGAAACAAAATCAGCCAAAACTAAACCTAGCTTCACAAACAAGACTACTTGAAATGTTTAATATGTTAACTATAACCAGTACCTATGTTCTGTTGCAATGCACATCGTACAATAAACCATATCATGTGTTTTGCAGTACATTTCAATGTCTCGGTCAGCGTGGTACTGGCATTTAGTCTTTTTCACATGTAAGACTCGATTGGCATCATTTTTATCCAGCAGTTTATGTTCCTGTGAAGCCTTGAGTCGGCTATGGTATCTTGTACATGTCTTACACAAATATTCTTGACACTCAGGACAATACTTGTCAGCCTCTTCTCTAATATTGTCTTTGCTGCAAGGTGTACACGTGAATTCAAAATCTGCATCAGAACCGTCTTTCAACGATTGAAAATTGCTCCCCTCTGTCATTCTGGAATAAATTATCTTTTTATCTAAGTAAATCTATTCACTGAAAGCATCAGATGAATTATACAATATTTAGTTTTTTATCGAATGGAATGAAAAACCGAAAACCTTAACAATATATCAACTGTATCTTCATAAAAAGATATATGTACAATGCGCCCATATCCATGTTTGAGAGATGTTTAAGTTTTTCTAAATCAGACATGTAATTTACTATAAATGAGATTCTCTCCCATCCTGTTTGTAAACAATACCTACGATCCTTCTTGGGGCCCACAGATTTTGAAAGAAAATATTTTCACAAATACATATAGATAGAATCATATGTTCTTGATAAGTAATGGTACAATAACATAAGAATTATTGTCAAGTACACTCGATAATTCCCTGTACGGGTATTTTATGAACTTTGGTATGTAAACATATATCATAAACAACTTTTTTTATCTCATGTTACATTTTAATAGTGATTTTCTTGAGACTAATCTTAAAACAGATTATTTCAATACATTTGACCATTTTGTACAGTATTTTAATGATATCGAACAATAATTTATTTATAAATAAGAATACTAAAGATAAATACTTACCTTTGCCTGCTTTCGTTTTTAAAATTTTACTCAGTCCTTATTTATGTGCAATCACCTGATCGTGATACGTGTAAACGGTAATGAGACACTAATTTTTTTAATTTCTTATATCTAATTTTTCCCCTTATAAATAACATTAATAAGCACCAAACATACTATTATACATTTTGTTTTTCTTTTCTTTTAGGGTCCTCGAGGATAGCATAGCATTATTAAATAATATATACGCATAATATTCCGAATAACATTATTACATAGAATTAATTCTGATACATGTTTCATTGACTGTGTGTATTATTACATATTATTTCAACTTGTTGAATAAAACTTCTAAACATACTGAGAAGAGACTTTATTCTATTTCTCTATTTCAAAATAAATACTTTAAGTTATTTTTAACGTTTATAACGTTAAAAATCAAATCTACATAAACAAAAATTTGATATATCACACTCCAATGTATGGATGCAAAATTATATTAAGTTTATAACTTACTGTAGTACTCTTGAAATAATTTTCTCAATTAATATGTACATTCCACAGGAACTTGAAATTCTATCAATATTAACAATAATATAAAAAATACCCCCTAACTATTCTATTTATACTATGTTTTATTCATATTATCGTTGATATTGATAGAAGGTACAATCATAGTTATTGACCTACTGTGGAGGCTAGAGTGTATGCAGTTTATAACAAATAGACCACAAATTTATGAAATAAACAGATCAGAATTTGTCTATCTATAACACGTATTTACAAAAGCACACTGAAGTGTCGTCTGCTTTGCTATAATCTTTATTCGGTGTGGAACAGAAAATATAAAACATGAAACAAATCAACAAAAATACATACAGTAAATACCTTCTGGTTTCGATTTCACTAAACATCGTAAAACGCCTTCAACAGTCAGGGTTATTAGAGAAGTCAAACACCACTAAATTGTTTCCTTCTTTAGTTTTATGTAAAACCGACTTTAAAACCGACTTTGATAAATGATGGGCATTTGAGATTCATTTTAGGAAATAAAATATCCTACACTATTAACTAGATTTCTTACCATAAGTATGATAAGGAGAATTTGAAATGTTTATATATAATCAAACGAAAAGTCGGCACTCAAAATTGTATTTTTTACAATTAAAACAAAACTTAAAATATGGAAACAATAAATAATATTGCTTTCCTTGTTCATGAAATTATTAAAAGCTTATATAAAAAGAGAAAATAGATAACAAAGTGTGTTGTAGACACAGCTAAAATATATGAAAAACTGCTTTGAATATAATTTGTATTTTGGGCTCTGGAGGCCTTTATTCAAAACAATTGTTGTTGTTTGTTGAATCTGAATGTAATTATAAGTTGTCAAGATGTTTAATTGATTTTCTTGAAATAAACATCTCTTGCAATAAAACTTCATGTTACAAAGGAAGTTACTGAATCAAAATTTATTATGTTTTATGTTTGCCCTGTAAAATGATTTACACCTATTTTTGTTATCTCAAATCTCCTGACTTCGATAAGGATACATCAGATAACATAAGGATCTAGATAAATGTCAGGTTCCTTCTTTATATTACCCTGTTATAAATAATCATTGTATATATAAAGGTTCTTTTAATTATATGAAATATAGCGATTATATATGTCACTTTAATACTGCGTTGCTATTAAATGTTGAATGAAATTTACTAAATTATGAAAGCAACTCTTATTAGCCGTTGTTAAATCATCACAGTGTTAATGGTAACCACACACACTTATTTAATTAAAAACCTGTTTGTGAAATAAGCAATATTTTGCACCAATTTATTATCCAATCAGAGAGGCCAATTTTTCAACATGATTGACAGCAATATACATCTTTTAGCGCTAGAAATGTGTCAAGACTTCTAAAAACATTGCAGATGTGCGCACATAACAAACTGTAAGCAAGTTATTAAATTATATCTGTCAAAAAGCGTTATGGTTCTTACGTACGGCTTTTTTAAAATGTGACCTGTCTATTTATTAAATTTCAAGGTCAGTTCTCTAATACTTTTTTAATTATGCCCCAGACAAAAATTAAGTATGAAAGTTTACAGAGGACAATTTACTAAGTATATGTTAGTGTTCATCCATGCTGTTCTACAGAAATTAGAAAGTTCAACGGGAGCGATAGGGACAGGAGAATGTTTATCATTTCTGTAGAACAGCTACGGATCAATACTATCATACTTCTCACTGGCCATAGCTTTCGCAGAAGCGGCGGGTCCATCGCAGCGGCAGTGGAGTGTTCATCGCAGAAGCGTTGAATAAAATATATGGCCGTTTGCTGTTGTCGATAAATGAAATTTATAAATTTTGTTTTATCTTTTGCTGGAAACGCTTAGTGAGACTGGAGCCCAGGTATGTGCTCTTTAAACTTGTTACACACACACGGTGCAATTCATTGCCGTTTATGCAAACACTTCTGTGCAGTTTGACGAGGGGACGCCACTTTTGCCTAATTTTGGTTAAAACACGTACAAAAGTGTGCAAAACGACCCAATAATACAACCGCATCACATCGTATGAATGATACTTTCACAAAATAGCCATATTTTTGGAAATTATTATTTATTAAATAAATGATCATGATGTTTCATACTAAATATCTGAGCTCCAGCTCTTAGGTTTTTTTTAAATACTTTTTAAGTTTTACTATATACATAAAGGAAAAAAATATGAACCCCTGGGGCTACATTTAAACACAAACATAGATAGTGGACTCAATTTTGATGATTTCACAATAAAATTATTTCTGTATGCTGACGACATGGTTGTAATGGCAGATAATATCGATGACCTGTAACGGAGCTTGGATAATTTAAAGTCGTATTGCGATAAATGGGGATTATTTGTCAACACGGAACAAACAAAAGTGATGGTTTTCAGAAAGCCAGGTGGTTTGCAATTAAACGAACAATGGACATATGGTGATAATCAACTTGAAATAGTAAAGATCTTCAATTACATTTGCGTTGAATTTGACTCTAACGGACTTTTTCATTACAATGTCTAGTTACTTGTTGTGAAAGCGTTAAAGGCAATGAACACACTCAAGAATTTCATTTAACACCTAAGACAATGTTACATCTTTTTGACGCTCTTGTTGGGTCGTCAATACTTAATTATTCGGCTGAGATACTCAACTTGGCAAAACTAAAAATGTAAGGAGTTCGAAAGAGTTCATTTAAAAATGTGTAAACGTATACTTAAGCCAGTAATGCTGGTGTTTACGGGAAGCTGGGGCGCCTTTCATTGTTTTTTAGAAGGTTTGTGAAAATAATACAATTCTGGTTTAAAATCATACATTCAAATAACTGTATCGTATCGAAAATTTATTCATTGCTATTGTTGCGACGGGAAGTCAAACTATGTTTCTGTTGTAAAGATTTTTTTGTTTTGTTTGTTTGTTTGTTTTGGGTTTTACAACACATCGACACAGTATAGGTCATATCGCGACGTTCCAGCTATACTGGTGGAGGAATACCTCAAGTGCCCTTCCCTACATTTTTTCAGGCACGAACGGGCACCTGAGTAGAACCACCGACGTTCCGTAAGCTAGCTGGATAGCTTCCTCACATAAAAGAATCAAAGTCCCTGTCGGGATTCGAACCCACAGCAGTGAGGGACAAGTGGTTTGAAGTCAAAGACCTTAACCACTCGGCCACGAACGCCCCTAGAATATTTTTTTTTGTACTCTAATTGTTTTGGATATATATGGGAAGAGCCGTTGAATATTAATGCAAAAAGATTTGTTCAAACTTTAAAACAGAGATTGATAGACACCTTTATACAAACCTGGAGAAGTGACATAGAAGACAATAATGTTCTGTCGATTTACAAACATATGGAATTAGACTTTAGATATAGAGATTCTTTAAGTAGAATTGGAAACTAGAGCTATCACTGAAGGTGATTAATACCCCCACAAGCAACCATTACGTTTGAAAAATAAGTGGTGTGAACAATAGTTTGAAGTTAAACTATAATTTTTGAAGATTGAAATGAGTACAAAGAATTGCAACATCAACCAGGTCTTCAAGAAAGCTTCTTTTATCTCATTCCTAGCTCAATTATCGTCCGGAAACCATTTTTTCTATTTTTAGTAACGGTGACCTAGTCGTTGACCCAGGGGGTCCATATGCGCAATACCAACCCAGGTATTCATACAAGCTTGCTGTACACCAAGTTTGATTGGAATATCTTATTCTAGCTCAAGTTATCGTCCGGAAACCATTTTTCTATTTTAGTAACGGTGACCTAGTCTTTGACCCCAGGGAGTCCATATGCAATACCAACCCAGGTATTCATACAAGCTTGCTGTACACCAAGTTTGATGGAATATTCTTATTCCTAGCTCAAGTTATCGTCCGGAAACCATTTTTCTATTTTTAGTAACGGTGACCTAGTCTTTGACCCAGGGGGTCCATATGCAATACCAACCCAGGTATTCATACAAGCTGCTGTACACCAAGTTTGATTGGAATATCTCATTCCTAGCTCAAGTTAATCGTCTGGAAACCATTTTTTCTATTTTTAGTAACGGTGACCTAGTCTTTGACCCCAGGGGGTCCATATGCAATACCAACCCAGGTATTCAATACAAGCTTGCTGTACACCAAGTTTGATTGGAATAATCTCATTCCTAGCTCAAGTTATCGTCCGGAAACCATTTTTCTATTTTTAGTAACGGTGACCTAGTCTTTGACCCCAGGGGGTCCATATGCAATACCAACCAGGTTTATTCATACAAACTTGCTGTACACCAAGTTTGATTGGAATATCTCATTCCTAGCTCAAGTTATTCGTCCGGAAACCATTTTTCTATTTTTAGTAACGGTGACCTAGTCTTTGACCCCAGGGGGTCCATATGCAATACCAACCCAGGTATTCATACAAACTTGCTGTACACCAAGTTTGATTGGAATATCTCATTCGTAGCTCAAGTTATCGTCCGGAAACCATGAAAGTGGACCGACCGACAGACGGACCGACCGACCAACCGACCGACCGACAAGCTGACTCCTATATACCCCCCCTAAACTTCGTTTGTGGGGGTATAATAAACTTTACAGACAGCTCATCACTAAGTTCCGTATATGCGCTCACAAATTACGGATTAAAAGTGGAAGATATGGTCAACAAAGAAAATATGGCGGTGATAGACTCTGTGAAATCGGTTCAGGTAGAGACGTTGAAGACGAATATCATTTTATTCTCATATGTCAGAAATACAATATTTTAAGGAAAAGATATATAGACAGATATTTTATGAAAGGCCTAACATGCACAAACTACTACAGCTACTGTCAACTCAAAATAGCCTAACTTTAAATAATTTGGCAGATCCTGTATGTTGTAATTGAGGTAGTATACCACACTTAAGTGAAATTATATATGTGTATATAATTATGCTTATAAAACAATATTCAAACATCGAAGAATATTTAAAATATGTACTGCATATATTTGTACATATTATATGTTCTTATTAAAATATATGCATTCATTTCTTATTGAAAAATTTGACTTACACTTTAAAGAAAATATTTTTTTATTTCCTCCCTTTATTTACATCAAATGTTTAATTCGGTAATATCTTAAAAAATAATGCTTTTAGGAATTTACAAAATTGATAAACCTTAACTTGAGCATCATATTTATTATATAAAACCATAAAAAATTGTGCTACAGGATCTTTAATTGTGCTTTAATGATAAGACTATCATAAAATAAGTAAAGCGAAAAGCTACACCTATAAATCAACTCTTATTGTACGAATAGTTATACATGTATATCATAAACAAAGCTCTTCATTAAATATAACACTTAACTAGATCACTCTTTAATATAACGTCTAACTTTGTGATATATGTGTAATATATATGCTGTGTATCTCTACATTTAATTGCACTTGTAAGATCATTTTACTTTGAGTTTTTGATGATGTATTGTAATCATTATTGTTATGGACGAGGAGCTATGCTCAAGTCCAAAAAAAAATAAATATTCTGTTTTGTTCTGTTCTATAATAACTGTTTTACACCTTTGAAGTGGACTTGACCACCGCGTCACTAAATAAATATCCTAAGCGCGCAGTATAAACAGTGACGCATAGCATTTGGATTACTGTGTTTAGGTAGGTTATTTGACAACATAAAAAGGCAGGCTAAATGATAGATCCATATGAACCTTCTGAGACAGATGCTAAAAAAGCGCGTGCGTGTAATGGAAGATTTCATTTCTTTTTTCTATACTGTGGAAATATCAACTATTTTTTTTTACAAAAAAAATTATAATTGTTTTTATTTCAATGAGATATTTTACATTACATAGATGATTTCATGAACTTTTTTAAAAATCGAAACCAAGCCATTGGATGACAATGATGCCTGAAGTGGTACAGAAATATTTGGTTTCCGACTTAAAATAAAGGAACAATTACAACTTCTTCTCATGAATGAAGTGTCAGAACTTGTGAAGTACTGTAGACTGGGATATTTTTGTGTCACAAGGATTTCGCGAAAAATTGCCTTTATGACATTTTTTCGCGAATTCGTCAATTCAAAAGGTTGCGTATGTTCGAAAATTAGCAAAATAAATAATGTTTTTTTCAAACTCTTGAAATTCAAATGCCTCCATGCCACAGTGGATATCTCGGTTGCCAGTTGCGTTTTAGCGACCTGAGTTTGATTCTCGATCTCAGCTCTCTTTTTAATGATTTATTATTTCAAGAAAGTTCAAAGTTTGTTTGGACTGTAAAACGATCGTTCAATGATTCTTTATCAAGAAAGTAATGACAACAAAAGTAAGAACTGAGTAACTCCTACAACTTCAATTAGCATATAACCATTAATACATATTATCACACACCCGTGCCGATTTTGCGACTCCGTAAATATGGTATTGCACGGCCGTGCACATATTTTGACGTGACGTCATTAGCGTTATACAAACAAAGTGTAAAGACGCGCTATATGTTAGCGTTATACTATAGGCGCGTCAATGAAAATTGACTCTTATTTCACTTTAAACGGTCTTTATTTTTGGTATGTAATAAATAGAATATTAAATTCGTGTAAGTTCATTACTGAATTTATTGCACTCGTTGAATAAAATAATATTATTCAACTCGTGCAATAAATTTAGTATTGAACTTACACTCATTTAATATCCTCTATATACATAGGTATGACCACTTTATACTTTTTATGGTTCGTATGTCATTTGGAAAAATTCAAATAGTATGATTTCACTCAAGTCTTATTCTTGTCGGATTCTAACGAGTAGGTACAAGTATTTTTCTTGGAATTTAGAAATTGGCAACTTAGTTTATAGCATGTAAGTAACATTTGTGAATTTTATAAAATGTATAGATTATTGTATTCCTTTCGTGAATATAAACCAAATAAAAATTCCCAATCTACAGTAATATTCCGATATTTCAAACATATTTAAATGACAATCTAACTTAACATCATGATAATTAACATTTTCTTACATTCATCACACAAAATCAATCTGCATATGCACATGTAAATTTAATACATGTTCAATTAAAGCCTAAAACGTTTAAAAATAGTACATGTTCCTTTTGCATCATCTTCAAAAAAATCTCAAATTCTATCCTTTACAGAGTTCTAAATTTTAATTTAATTGCAACAAATGACACAATTTTTGCAAAATTTTATATCACATTATATACATGCATAACTGACAGGCATTATATTTTGTTTATAGAAGAATGATATAATAGTGTTACAAAGATTGTTCTACAAAACAAATATTTTTTAATTAACGTTTCTGTTTTTTATACAGCGTTTAGGACTAACGCATGTGAATTAAAAGACTAAAACAATGTTGCATGTCAATAGCATTTTAAATAATTAAAATATTGATTTAAAGACACGAGTTTTTCAGTTGATTGAAAACGTCAATATAAACCAAGTACTAAACAACATTTATAGTTATTTCGCATCTATAGCCAATAAATACATTAGATTTATTTCTAAAGATTGTAAAACATTTCAATCCAGCAGAAATTTCTTTTAAGGAATTTACCGGTTAGAAGTTGAAAGTTTTGCGATCTATCTTAAGCAAATTCCATTACAAATATGGTGTCTTTGTTGTAAAATCCAACAATTAACCTATTGTTTGTCCCGTCGAAGCACATACTGATTGGTTTTTTCAAGCCAGAGTCTTTCCCAATCAGTTCTCCAAGACAATTACCATCACTATCAAACATAACGATGTTGTTAGATGTGAATCCGCATAGGAATACCGTTCCATCGTCGGCTACACATACACCTCGAGTATTTTTCAATCTACTGTCTCTCATCTCTCTAATGACCGTACCAATTTTTTCAGACAAACGGCTCCATCAGAGCCATCTGTCACGATCACTGTGTCAGGATCGGCAACCATCTGCCCAACATAGGATTTAAATATATTCTTCCCTTTTTGAGCTCTGACGGTAGATTTAACTAGATTAGATGATGTACTGTATACGTTAACACCATTTGAGGCTGATGACCATAGATCATCGCAACACATTGTTAATCCTAACTGATAACCCTGTGTTATATCTATAGTCCTTCCTTTGGACAAAGATGAGCCAGCGGAAAAGACTTGTATTTTATTGTTGTATAATTTCACAGCCACTTCACTGTTACTTAAATAACATATACCTGTAGGGCTAGCATCAAAATCATTGACGTTTTTCCACAGTATCATTAGAGTTGAGTTTTTTCACTTTGTTATTGTTATAATCAGCCAGAAGGATCGTACCATCAGGAAGTCTGCAGATATCAGATATGTAACAATTCAAATTGTCATTACCCAGCTTCAAATTGATCTTTTTCGTTGACTTTATTTTGTACTGCCTCTGTTTTACAATCTGCTCATCCACAATTCCGGTTGTCACGTCACCTATAGAATTTACTTGTGTGATGATGTCTCCCAGCTCTTTATTTACAGTAAAATCGATAACTTTTGTACCTTCTGCCTCACCTTCTGTTATAAAAGTTTTAGCATCTTTGACAGTCTTCTTCATCAACTTCATCCTGACAAATTGCTGCTCTAAGTTCAGACTATCAATCATTTGCATTTGTTCTGTAGTTTGCTTCAATTCTTCAGCTGTTCGACCTGATACACTAATAGAAGACACGAGTTCCTTCTTCAGTGTAGAATATTTATCATTTAAACATTTTGCTGTTTCTCTTTTCAATTTTCTTAAATGTTCTATAAGTGTTGTCTCTGTATCATCTAGTTTCTCTTCACAAGCTTCATTCTGTTTATCTATTGCAGTTATATTCGCTTTCTGTTTTACTGTCAGGGACTTCACAGTGTCATGTGCGTTCTTTGTCTCATCTAATAGGGCTTAAATCTCCGTTTGGGTTACGCTTTGTTTAGAAACATTTTCAATCTTGTTTACTCCATCACAAGACCTGCAATATATAATGAGGCCGGAAGTTATTTATAATAAGAAAATGATTATAATTTAAATATCTCATAATACATATTTAAGCTAATATTAACTTAATATTATTTACTACAGCAGTTGAAACATAATCTGCTAAAACTACAGGCTACATTTGATCCGATTCACAGAACTAAATTTCATGATATGTATAATGTATATATACATGTAGTAGAAAAAAAAACAGCCAAAAGTAGACCTGGCCTCACAAACAATACAACTTGAAATGTTTATTATGTTTACTATAACCATTACCTATGTTCTGTTGCAATGCACATTGTACAATAAACCATATCATGCGTTTTGCAGTACATTTCAATGTCTCGGTCAGCATGGTACAGACATTTAGTCCTAGCACAATGTAAGCCTCGATTGACGTCATTTTTATCCAACAGTTTATGTTGCTGTGTAGCATTAAGTCGACCATGGTATCTTGTACATGTCTTACACAAATATTCTTGACACTCAGGACAATACTTGTCAGCCTCTTCTCTAATATTGTCTTTCCTGCAAGGTGTGCACGTGAATTCATTATCTGCATCAGAGCCATCTTTTAACGATTGAAAATTGCTCCCTTCTGCCATTCTGGAATAAGTTATTGTTTTATCTATTCTAAGTCTATATCTTTATTGAAAGCTGAACTGTACAATATTTAGTTGTTTATCGAATGAAATTAAATATTGAAATTCTTTACAATATAACAACTGCATCTTGATAAAGATATTCAACGCGTCCATATCCATGTTTGAGATAGGTTATTCTAAATCACACACGTGCTTCACTGTGAACATACATGTTTTTCTCTCCTATCCTGTTATAAACAATATCTACGATCCTTCTTAAGGCGTAGTGGTTTTAAAAGAAAATATTTTCACAATTACATTAATAGAATCATGCATTTGATAATTTTTGTACGTAATTTTAATATAAGAATTATTGTAAAATAGAGTTGCTACTTCTTTGACAGAAGAACTATTAAAAATACAACCGATAATTCCCTGTACATGTATTTTATGAACTTTTGGTAAAGATTATATATCCCGGTGTAACCCAAATTCGGCGTTATAAGAACAAAAGTCAATGGCATTTTCAATATACTACAGTAATCTATAATTATACTTGATATAATTTTGCTACAACTATTTAAAAGTTACTTCAAGTTTATTTCAAACAATGTTATCGTTCAGCGGTTGCCAAATATAAACAAATATGACGGATGTAAAATCTTACCTCGATCTGAACACTTCACCTAAATTCGGCGATTTTATTGGTTGCAGTAAATCATCACAAATATCATTAAGTATGGTGTCTTAAAAGTGTCATAATAATGTAAATGTTACTTGAATTCCAAAACTGACAAGAAAGTATTTAACTGGAACATTTCAAACTGTTTAAACTGATAACATATATTCACAAATTGTTTTTTGTTTGTTTTAATTTATGACTGGCTACAGGTTGGACAGAGAAAACTGTCACCTCTGCGCAACACTTTCACTGGGGAGCAGAATTTGAGGTGAACCCATAGGTCACATTTGTCACATTGACCCCACTGAACAATTCTAATTTCATCACAAATCTGTTTGTCTGGGAAAAATTTTCCACAAACACTGCATTTTTCTTCTTCTGTTTCAGAATCTTCATCAGAGACATCTTCAGAAAGTTCAAGTTTAGGTTGCTTTGATTTAACTTTTGGTTGTTTGCCTTTTGAACTGTTAAATTTTGACTGTCCTTTGTTTTGTTTTTCAGGTATGTTTTGTGTTTCATGTACCTTTACTTGAATTTTCTTTTTTTGGAGCTTGTCTGCTTTTCAATGTGATCTTTTATTTTTTCACTAACATCTTCATTTGTTATAGCTTTGTCACCAACAACTTTGCTTAATGTGTTTCTAATTTTAGCTGTTTGAACATTTTTCAAAACTTCACCACCGCTGCATTCAAGGAATTTTACAGAAGAACCAGAATTCTCTTTACTAGAGGCTTTTTCTGGTGGAGAAGACATGCATTGCTTTTCAACTGTTCTGGCAGGGAAACACAAAGATGGTGCAATATCAGAATCATTCACTACATCTTGATTAAAAGGGTATATACAGATCATAAACAACGTTTTACTTTTTTTTTATCTCAGCCTTTCTCAGGTTACTTTTTATCTCTGTTGTTCTTAGTGTGAGAGTTTTAGTTAATTAAAGATCCTGTAACACATTTTTTTCATGGTTTTATTTCATAAATATGATGCTCAAATTAATATTTGTCAATATTGTAAGTTCCAATATGCATTATTTATAAAGATATTACCCAATTTAACATTTCATGTAAATAAAGGGAGGTAATTAGAAATTTATTTTCTATAAATTCTAAGTCAAATTTTCCAATAAGAAATAAATGCCTGTAATTTATTGATTAAATATAATGTTCTCAAATATTTGCAGTACACATTTTACATATTCTTCGATGTTTGAAAATTGTTTCATTAGCATAAATATGTACATATATAATTTTTTGCTATTGTGGTATTCATACAGTAAAAATATCAATCAAAAAACATACAGGATCTTTAACTTATCTTGACAGATAATTTCAATTCATTTTGCCATTTTGTACAGTTTTCTATATAAAAAACATTATTTATTTATAAATTAAGCAGACTAAAGATAAACGCTTACCTTTGCCTTCTTTCGTTTTGACTTAGTAACATGCACACTCTTTTTTATGTTATCGTTATATGAAATCACCTGATCGTGATACGTTGTAAAGGGTAATGAGACACTAAAGTATTTTATTTTTTACTTAATACTTCCTCAATAAGTAGCAAGCATACATTTTGTTTGTTCAAAGATTACATAGCATAATTAATTAATATTTACCCCTACATTCTTGTATTACATACAGATAAATTGAACGTACATTTATTTCGCTAAATCTACTTAATTTTCCCTACGCTTAAAAATTGCTCAAACTAAATCCTGATGACAAAGTGCCTTTTGTATCATTTGTGCCAGTTTTGAATTTACTTGTAAATAGACAATCCTTGGGATTCAATAAGAAGGTAGCAAACTTATATAGGTAATCGAAACGTACAGTATTTTCGTAGGTTTCGGCAATACATATGTAAAACGCATTTTCGAGATATTGGGTGATGACTTAACAATTCCGGACATTTTTTTATATCATGTTATATGACTTATTTTAACCAGAGAATCGAAATGCTAGACTGCATTTCAAAACTTCATAGGCTGATTCATTGGCCATATTTAAATAATGTAACTCAAATGTCATTAAGTCATCAACATCATTCCGATTCACATTTTTAAACAATAAACAGTCAAATTTTCTTTCCGCAGGGTCGTATTTGTACGGTGATACAAAGGTGACATTTGTGCGATTTTATTCATCTCGTGCGCATGAGATCCTATGTCATTGCTACGAGTTACTGAGTCGTGGCCACGAGTTAACTAAGTGGTGCGCACGATATACTATGTCGTGACTACGAGTTACTAAGTCATGGTCACGAGATACTTTGTCGTGGCCACGAGTTACTAAGTTGTGGCCACGAGATGATTAAGTGGTGCGCACGAGTAACTATGTCGTGGCCATGAGTTACTAAGACGTGGCCACGAGATAATTAAGTGGAAAGCACGAGATACTATGTCGTGGCCACGAGTTACTCAGTCGTGGCCACGAGTTTTTAAGTCGTGGAACGAGATAAATAAGTCGTGCTCACGGGATAACTAACCAATCACATTACACTATATTTATAAAAAGAGATAAGAAAAGTCCTTTTTAAAGTTTTACATGCATCATTAACCTTTGAAAACACTGAAGATAATCCCTTTTATCTTGACGCGTATCTTAAGGATCATATTAGAAAGACACTTTCCAAGACCCATAAATCAGACATTAATTTTGACAAAGTTATGGCCCTTTGTGGGGACAATTCTGCAATAGAATTGGTCAGTGTGTACGTACAACGGCCTGCTAACCTTGTTAATACGATAACTTGAGAAGGAATAAGTCCTGGTTTATTTTATTTGATAAAGACAGTGGCCAGTAGATAGCCAATAATGATGTTTGAGGTCAAGGCTACCATGACACTTCATGTAAAATCCTTGTCTGATGAATACATTAGAAGGAATAAGCCATGGTTTATATAACCTATAAAGATCATTGCACCTGATCAGTAGATGACACCTAATAATTTTGAGTTAATTGGGTCAAATATCAGGGTCACAATGACGCTAAAAGTAAAATTATTGTCCAATCAATAACTTGTATAAAGTAAGTGAAGTATGGGCATTCTTGTCCTATAGCACATTTTTAGTAAACTAGGAAAATTCATATGGACATTGTAATCTGATTTGTTAATTATCTCGTGCGCATAACATATGATCTCGTGACCTGGCTTAGTTACTCGTGGCCACGACATAATAACTTAAACTGGCAAAGACTCAAAATGATATTCAGTGTTTCTTTGCATTTTTAAGGTATACGATATTGATAAAAAAGAGTTGCGTGTAAGTTGTGTTCACCTATTGTTTCGACATATTTATATTGTATTGAAGCTCAAAATATTTAATTCAACTTTACAAAAGTAATGTAACAGAACTGATAATCAGATATCCGTTTTGTATCGTCACGTGAAATAAAAAAGGAATATAAATTGGGAGTGTTTAATACGCTTTAAAGCACGTGTATAAACAGTGACGCAATATCATCAAGACAATTGTGTACAGGTTGGTTTTTTTAACAACATAAACAAGGGTCAACAGTCATGACATGTGTCGCAAGATGATAGCCATTACTTGGCAAAAAATCATTCAACCTAAAAAACCTGTTCAATATGCACAAGAATTTGAGCTATCGATCAATCCTGTAAAGTTTCATTGAAATTGCATAAGTGGTATAACAGGAGTAGTACGGACACATTTCAAGATTAAAATCATGAAAGGGCAACAACTCAATGAACCGAAAAATGTTGATGGGATGCATAACTAGACATGGTATTGATTATTCCTCTAAAATGATGATAAAATTGAACAGAGTAGTCCAGACAAACTTCTATTTTGCTTGCAACATAAGAAATGCCCTTTTTATTCAAGGGCAATAACTCACCAAAATCATTAAAGCAAAAACCTTGTGTATTATGCACAAGTCCTCGACCTACAGATTAATCCTGTAGAGTTTCATTAAAATTGCATTAGTGGTATAAGAGAAGTAGTCGGGTTAAACTTTAAAAATAAAAATTATCAAAGGGCCATAACTCTAACAAAAATCATTGAACCAGAAAATGCTGACGATATGCACAACTAGACTTGGTACTGATCATTCCTGTTAACTTAAAATGATTTCGTTCAGACCCCAGAGTTATGTAAAAATAGTGTCAAGACGATAACTTTTGAAGTTAACAAATTCTAATATACATGTGTAACATTTTAAAATACACGTCATGTTCGAATTTTGGTTCAGACTACTAAATATTTACAGAGTTATGCCCCTTTTAATTTAGATGATATTTATTAAAGGAGTCAATTCATGGAAATTATTTTTGGCAGTTTGTTGAAACATTACGAAATACATACAATTCAAGATGAAATATGGGTTAACGCCACTTCATTTTTACATAGTAATGGCATGGATCATTTTCAACTTCAATTGAGCAAAAATATATTTTGCTTCCAGATGCTTTACTCTTTATAGAGTCAATGAATTGAAATTATTTTTAGGACACAGATGCTACATGTTTAAATACGGGCGGGGTTTAAATTGGGTTCAGACCATTAAAATTTTGCCTTTTTTTTTCAACTTTAATTTTGCAAAGAAATAGTTTGCACGGAACATGGCTGAAACAAATGAATGTCTTATTTTTTCTTAAAACTACATCTCCTTCAACCAAACTTCACATCAATGATCCTTCGGTGGTCCTCTTTCAAAGTTTTTCAATTTGTTCCGGTCTGTTGCATGTGTCGGTCAAGGGAAAATCTTCACTTATATAGGAAAACCATACTTTTAAGCATTATTTTCTCAAACTTAAATGTCTAAAGCTTATATATTTGGCATGTGGTATTGCCTTGTGGAACACAACAAAATGTACATGTATCTAAATCTTACCCCGAAGGTCAAATGTTCCACGCCCTAAAGGGATAGGGTCATGATTTATATTAACTTGCATAGGAAAAATATGTTGTAACCTTGTTTTCTATATTGAGGAAATATCAACTCATTTTGATTGCAAAAATATCATTTTTATTATTTAATGAAGATATTTTACATTACATAGATGATTACATACATACGTAAGTACGTACGTAAGTACGTGCGTGCGTGCACGTTCGCACGCATGCATACATAAATACATACATACATACATTTTATTCAACATATAGTCATACGATTCAGATAACATATAATCAGTACTTCATAATTCATAGGCATGAACACTTTTTACTTATGATATTTCATACCTTAATTGGCATTCTTTTCATGGGAAAATGGTATGGTTTCAATCATTACAAAAATTGTTATTCTTGTTGGATACTTACGAGTAGGTAAAAATATTTTTCTTGGAATTTAGAAAATGGCAACTAAGTCTATAGCATGTAAGTTACATTTGTGAATTTTACAAAATGTATACAAAATTAATGTTTTCCTTTCGTGACTACTAGTATTAATGATATGAAAAATCCCTCTCTACAGTAATGTTCCGACATTCTGAACATATTAACTTAACCATCTATTTTAACATCTAAAATTTCCTTACATTCATCAAAAAAATCAATCAGCATATGCACTTGTGAAATTTGATACATGTTAATTTAAAGCCAAAAACGTTTAAGAAAAATAAATGTTCGTTTTCCCTCACCTTTAAATATAATGCATCTATCCATTACAGAGTTCTAATTTTTTAATTTAATTGAAACAGACCACATAATTTAAACAAGCTTTCTATCATATTATATATAATTGACAAGCATTCTATGAATAACATTGTAGTGTTACAAAGAATATTTTACAAAGGTTTAAACACTTTTTTAGAAGTATATTTTCTATTTGTTTAAACAGCGTTTAGTACTAATGCATGCGCATCAAAAGAATTTTAAAAAATTGTATGTAAAAAGCATTTTAAATTATTTAGAAATTGATTTTATGACATGCGTTATTCATTTGTTTTAGAAAATCCATATAAACAAAGTACTATACAGGATTAATACTTTTTTGCATCTATAGTCAATCAATTCAGAAGATTTATTCCTTAAAAACTGAAAAACATCTCAATCCAGCAGAAATTTCTTCTACGGAATTTACCATTTAGAAGTCTTGTGATTTATCTAACAAGCAAATCAATTACAAATAAGGAGTTATTGATGTAACATCCAACAATTAACCTATTTTTTGTCCCATCGAAGCTCATACTTGTTGGTGATAACAAGCCAGAATCTTTCCCGAGCAGTTCTCCAAGACAATTACCATCCTTGTTGAACATAACGATGTTGTGTGACTGATATCCACATAGAAATACCGTTCCATCATCAGCTACACATACACCTTCGGTATTCTTCAATCTACTATCTCTTAGCTCTCTCATAACCGTACCATCTTTGTTGAGGCAAACAGCTCCATCAGAGCTATCTGTCACGATCACTGTTTCGGGAGTGGAAGTCATCTGCTGAATAGAGGATTTTAATTTAGACTTTCCGTATTGATTTTCGACGATAGAAAATACACGATTAGATGAAGTACTGTATACGTTAATACCATTTGAGATTGATGACCATAGATCACCACAAAACATTGTTAATCCAAACTGATAACCATTTTTAATATTTATAGTCCTTCCTTTGGACAGAGGTGAGCCAACGGTAAAGAGTTGTATTCTATTGTTAAATAATTTCACAGCCACTTCACTGTTAATAACACAACATATACCTGTAGGGTAAGAGTCAAAAACATGGACGTTTTCAACACTATCATCATTGTTGAGTTTTTTCACTTTATAATTGTTATAATCAGCCAGAAGGATCGTACTATCAGGAAGTCTGCAGATATCAGATATGTAACATTCTTGTTTGTCATTTTCCAGCTTCACATAGATAGTTTTAATTGACTTTAGTGTGTACTGTTTACCGACAATTCCTGCTGTTACATCACCTAATGACTTTACTTTTGTGAAGTTGTCTGTTAAATCCCTATTTAACATAAAATCAACAAATTTTATATCTTCTTCCGCATTGTCTGCATTAAAAATTTGTGCATCTTCGACAGTCTTCTTCATCAACTTCATCCTCACAAATTGCAGCTCTAAGTTCAGACTGTCAATCATTTGCAGTTGTTCCGTAGTTTGCTTCAAGCCTTCAGCTGTTCGAACTGATACACCTATAGCAGACACGAGTTCCTCCTTCAATGTAGAATATTTATCATTTAAACATTTTGCCGCCTCTCTTTTTAATTTTCTAATATGTTCTATAAGTTCTGTCTCTGTATCATTTAGTGTTTCTTCAATAGCTTCTTTCTTTTTGTCTATTTCAGCTAAATTCTGTTTTACTGTCAGGGATTCCACAGTGTCATGTGCATTCTTTATCTCATCTGATAGGGCTTGAATCTCCATTTGGGTTACGCATTGTTTGGACACATCTTCAATCTTGTTCACTCCATCACAAGACCTACAATATAAAATAAGGTCGGAGATTATTTATGATTCGAAATTATCATGGAATATATATATTCAACCTGGATGCATAATCCGATATTATTTACTACAGCAGTTGAAACATAATCTGCTAAAAGTACAGACTATATTTGATTTGATTCACATATCTAAAATTAAAGGCAAACTTTCATGATATTAATAATAGAAATATAATCAGCCAAAAATTAACATAAGACTAATTAAAATGTTAAATAATTATGTTTAGTTCAACATTTACCTATGTTCTGTTGCAA
Source organism: Ruditapes philippinarum (assembly GCF_026571515.1). NCBI lineage: Eukaryota > Metazoa > Mollusca > Bivalvia > Venerida > Veneridae > Ruditapes > Ruditapes philippinarum. The sequence goes on from NW_026860591.1 coordinate 101,134, forward strand.
TGCATAACGTACAATAAACCATATCATGCGTTTTGCAGTACATTTCTATGTCTCGGTCAGTATGGTATTGACATTTAGTCCTAGCAGTATGTAAACCTCGATTGGCATCGTTTTTATCCAGCAGTTTATGTTGCTGTGTAGCATTAAGTCGGCTATGGTATCTTGTACATGTTTTACACAAATATTCTTGACACTCAGGACAAAACTTGTCAGCCTCTTCTCTAATATTGTCTTTGCTGCAAGATGTACACGTGACTTCATAATCTGCCTCAGAACCGTCTTTTAACGATTGAAAATTGCTCCTTTCTGCCATTCTGGAATAAAAGAATTATTTTATCTATTCAAAGCTAATTTTACATTGAAAGCATAAACAGAAATGTACAATATTTAGTTCTTTATCGAATGTAATGAAAGACCAAAAACCCTTTAGATATAATAACTGCATCTTCATAAAAAGATATACAATGTGTCCATGCATGTCCATGTTTGAGAGATATTCTAAATCACATGTGCTTTACACATGTTATTCTCTCCAATTCTGTTGTAAACAATATCAACAATACCTACGATCCTTCTTTGGGTCTAGTGATTTTGAAAAAAATACTTTCACAAATTCATTAATATAATATATGCACTTGATAATTCCTTGTATATTTATTTTAATGTAATTTTTAATTCCTTGTACATGTATTTTAACATAAAAATTATTGTAAATTACACTTGGTAATTCCCTGTTTATAAATTTTATGAACCTGTATACACAGATCATAAACAACTGTTTTTAACTCATGTTACATTTTATCGGTGTTTTTCTTATTCAAATGTGAGTTTTAGTAAAAGTGATTTTATGACAGATACTTTCAATACATATGACCATTTTGTACAGTCTTTGTATTAATCAGATATAGAATGCTAAATTAATTTATAAATAAGAAGACTAAAGTTAAACGCTTACCTTTGCCTTGTTTCGTTTTAATATTGCACTTAATAACTTGATACGCCCCTATGTTATCGTTATCTTATATCATCTGATCGTAGTACTGTGTAAAGGGTAATGTGAAACTTAATTATGTCATTTCATATCTAATATTTATCCGTTATAAATAACCCATATAAGCAGCAAGCATATAATCTATTTGTTCTATAAAAGGCTTCAACGATTACATAGCATAATTAGATAATATCTACGCACAGCATTTCGGACATCAATTACATATGTCTCGTCTTTCAACTTTTTGAATTAAACTGCTAATGAGAAGAGCCTTTTTTCAAAATAAAGACTTTAAGTTAACGTTAAAAATCAATTATACAAATACGAAAATTTAATTACACTCAAATATTTGTGTGCATAATTATTTCAAGTTTATTTCTTGTACATGAAATAATTTTCTCATTTAATATGTAAATTCCACTAGAAATTCTATCAAAATTTACGATACCCAAAAGGTATACCCCACTATTTATACTATATAGGGGATATTTTTTTGGATATAATAATTATCGTTCTGATTGATAGAATTTCAAGTTCCTGTGGTACATGTACATTCATAGAAATTATCTACTGTACATTTAGAGGCTAGACAGTATGCAGTTTATAAACCACAGATTCATATATGTAATTAAGATCTTTGAAATAAACAGATCAGAATTTGTCTATATATTTTCAATATCATACGGAAGTTTCGTCTGTTTTGCTGTTATCTTTATTCAATGTGGATTAGATTATTCAATGTGAAGTAGAAGATATAAACCATCAAAACAAATCTATAAAACGAAATGTCGAACGACACATATGCCACCCTTTCTAGCCCTTGACTCACATTATTGGTTGTTTTGTTATAGTAACTTGCCATAAATGGGTACATGGAAGTGTTCAGTTATGGAAAAAAGAAAAATAATGAAGACTTTGTGATAGTTTTCAAGATAATGAGCAGAAACCAGTCTGACATTTAAGGTCCTTGTAACGCTGACCTTTGAACTAGTGACCAAAAACCAATAGGTGTCATGTAAAAGTTATTACCAATCAATATTTGAAATATGAAGACTTTGTGATAAATAGCTTTCAAGATAATGAGCATAAACCATACCACTCAAGGGCCCTGTGACCATGACATTTGAACTAGTGACCCGAAAATCAATAAGGGTCACTTTCTAGTTATGACCAATCAGTATGTGAAATATGAAGACTTTGTGATAAATAGTTTTAAAAAATAATAAGCGGAAACCATCCTGACATTTAAGGTCCCTGTGATCTTGGCCTTTAAACTAGTGACCAGAAAGCAATAGGTGGCATCTACTAGTTATGACAAATCACTATGTGAAATATGAAGACTTTGTGATAATCAGCTTTCAAGATAATGAGCTGAAACCATACTACCTTTCAAGGACCCTTTGACCTTGACATTTGACCTGGTGACCCAAAAATCAATTGGAGTTATCTACTAGTTATGACCAATCCATATGTGAAATATGGAAATTTTGTGATGAATAGTAAGATAATGAGCAAAAAGCATTCTAACATTATGGCCCATGGGACTTTGATCTTTGACCTGGTAACCCCAAAATCAAAAGGGGTCATCTACTAGTTATAACCTCTCAATATGTGAAATATGAAGACTTTTTTTATAAAAAGTAACCAAGATAATCAGCAGAAATCATACCACCATTAAAGGCCCCTGTGACCTTGACCTTTGACCCAAAAATCAATAGGGTTCCTCTACTAAATATGACCAATCGATATGTGAAATATGAAGACTTTATGATAAATAGTAACCAAGATAATGAGCGGATCCAGGCCCCTGTGACATTGACCTAAGACTAAGTGACCACCCCAAAATCAATAGTGGTCATTTACTTGTTATGACCAATCAATATGTGAAATATCAAGACTTTGTTATCAATAGTAACCAAGATAATGAGCGGAAATCATTATGGCATTTAAGGACCCTGTGACCTTGACCTTTGACCTAGTGACCCAAAAATCAATATGGGTCATCTACTAGTTATGACCAATCAGTTTGTGAAATATGTAAACTTTGTGATAAATAGTATTAAAGAGAATCAGCGGAAACCACCTGGTTACCGACGGACAGACAGACAGACAGACCGGCAAACCGACATTTGAAAAACAATATATCCCCTCTTCTTTGAAGCGGGGGGGGGGGGGCAAAATACATACATACCTTCTTGTTTCGATTTCACTAAAAATCGTCAAGCGCTCTCAATGTTATTAGACGTCACAACTAAATTGCTTCATATTTTTGTGTAACACCGACTTTAAAACCGACTTTGATAAAAAAATTAACATTTGAGATTCAGTTTTAGGAATTAATTATCTGACAATATTAACTAGATTTCTTACTACAGGTATGATAAGGTGTATTTGAAAATTCCTATACAATCAAACGGAAAATCGGCATGTCACAACCGGGACTCAAAACAAAATCGTATTTTTTTTACAATTGAATTAAATCTCAAAAGATGGAAAAACTAAACAATATTACTGAAAGACTAGTGTAAAAAAGAGAAATGAAAAAGCATGTCATAGATAAAAATGCATATTGTAGACACCGCTAAAATATATACATAACTGCTTTAATTATAATGTGTATTTCGGGGCGGAGGCCTTTATTCAAAACAATAAAATGCTGCTGTTGTTTGTCAAAATGTGTTATTGATTTACTTGAAATAAACATATTTAGCAATAAAACTTCATATAACAAAGAAAATAACTGAATAAAAATTTGATATGTTTTATGCTTGCCATGCGAAAATGTCCTCGTAAAATGCTAACATTGTACACCTATTTCTGTTATCTCAAATCTCCTCGACCGCGATAAGTATAACATAATTATCTACATAACCAGCTTCCTTCTTTATATTTCCGAGTTATATATCACTGCGGTATACCGTACCCCGGATATTGCTCGATATTATGAGGACTTTCATCCCATTTCGCGACTTTATACGGGGGACGAAGGTAAGTTCAGCGACGATATTTTCCAAACTAATTGCTATTTCAATAATCTCAATAGGTTTTATATATATAGAGGTATTTTTGTAGCTCTAAAAGACATAGAAGTATTACAGGTATTTGTATGATTAATTAACAAACGCTAAATCTAAGACCGCCTGCTTACTAGAAAATAGTGACCGCGATACTGTAGAATCGTAAGAAATTATCATATTACCATTAGAAATTATTATAATATTTATTACCAAGATAAATAAATTTGAGTCGAGCATTTTTTATTCATAATCCAAGTATGCTTAGTCCAAATTTCAGACAGAATGCGTGAAAGTAAAAAAAGATAAAGGCCGAAAAAGTACAAGAAAATGTACCGAGTATTGATTTTTAGTGTACTGAGTATTGCAGAATAAGCAAATTAGAATGAAAAATCGATTTTTATTTTGTCTATTTTTTTACGTCTGTTTATCGTTTATGCCATTTTGTTTTGCTGATAATGTACTTTTTATGATTTTTATTCAAATATTTCAGATTCAACAATGCATATATTTAGTGTTATTACTGTAATTTTTCTACGGGCAAATACAGAGATTTAATTTCCCATTTGATTGGAAATCACACAGTATTAATGAAATAAAGTTTAAGCTGTTAATTAATAAGGATGGCGTTAAAGTGTGTGCTTACAGTCGACAGCAGGGTCGGGAGCAGGGAAGAACCATCAAAATTGACGATAAAAATCTTTAAATACATGTCTCAAGAAACTGTGATCAGGGATATATCTCTAAAAAGAAATAGCACATATTTATTTCACAATAATTATACGTTTTTACAGGGCAAGTGTGTCTTAAGAAACATATCGACACACAAATATTGACCCGAAGGCTAATGCCGTATCGTTTTAGGGACCATAACCTTTTTATTGCATTTGCTGCCCTTTAATATCATAATCTTATCAAAATTCATTATTCGGTTTGAGATGTACCCGCTCAACAGTTATAACTCATTGCTAATGACTTAACAAATTTCACGTGCAGACAGTCTGCCGTTGCTAGAATGCATGTGCAAAATGACCTTAAGCTACTTTTATATGGATTTTTGGCATAATAGGAAATGGGTTGATATCAGACATTAGCACACTTGCGCAATACCGTCTAATATGCAGCATAATGCAGTTGCAATGCAATTTTGTTACTATTTTTTGTAAAATATGTAATTATTATTAATAAATTCTGAAAAGGTTGATCCTACGATAGCAACGAGAACTTTGTAAACACAGAAAACTGCTGACTTTGTTTCTTTGTTTTTTTTCATTAGCAGGAATGAAAATCTCACTGCCTATGGATTATTCGCAGATGTTTCAAGTAAAGTTCCTCCGCACTCTGCATATTCTGCACATAAGAGTCAATACGTATACACAATAAAAATATTTAAGAATACTCTGTGTTTACTTCTCGCATTTACTCGATATTAATAACCAATACTCGTTACACTAAAAAGCAATACTCGTGACACCGGCGAGAAACTCCAACGCAATACTCGGTACACTAACATGTGCATGCGCTGTCATCTGAGATTCTATTATTGAAGATTAACAACATAAACATTATCATCGTTATCACATTTCACTCGATTTAACTTATTATATTCACAAAAACATTAAATTTGACTGTTCCGAGCTAATTCATCACTTGAGACAAATTTTACCTTCTAATTTAATAATAAATTATTAAATAATAAATAATCTTGATGAGGGATAAAGAGAAATGTATTCGCAGCTGTATGCGGCTATTCCTATTTTCCGGTTAAATAAAACATATTTTGGCCAGTTTACTTAAGGCGTTGGAAATCCTGTCAGGTATCCGCCATTTATTGCACAATTCTGCGTTACTTATTGCACGAATTGTGTGTTATTTTCACATTCCGGCGTTACTGGATACACACGGTGTAATGTTTAATGAAATAAGTTATATTACAGTTTACACCAACTTCTTGTCCAATCAAAGAGGCCAATTTCAAGACATTGGTACATGATTGAGAGTAATAGACTTCTTTTGTAGCACAGAAGTGCACAGACGAATGAAAATGTCTGACTCCAAGTTAATCGGGAAACCCATGACATTTTGCCGGAAAATTATTCTTAGACATTATTTCGTTAGTCAGTAAAAAAGCTGCATTTACTAAAAGAAACATTAAATAATGTGTAAACGTATTTTTGTATCGATGAACCCGCAGCTTTCTAAACGAAATCAGGGTAGTCGATTCCAGATGGCGTCAATGATAAGCTGATATTAGCGTGTCGGGTGGAAAAAGCGAAATAAAATTTAAAATATGTGATGCAATGCTGTTTAATTGAATAATACTAGGTGTAAAAAAACCAATGTCATTTATATGCAATACTTTGACTTCTCGTGAATTAAAGTTGTTATATTCAAATATTTATCTAGTTGATGAAAGGTGCCATTTTTCTTTGTTTCTGAAAAAACATTCTAATATAACTCGCAGACAATCAACGGCACATAAAGTATATCAAGTAGCTAGTTGTTATGGCTGCCTAAGAACTCCAGATTTCAACAAAAAAACGTAATATTTATGAAACAATTAGTCCATCTGATTGACCTCAAGGTGACCATGTCAATCCACCATACCCAACCCGCAGATCTAGAAAAGAATATACATCTCTTGAGGTACCATCCCATGTTAACTCTGAACTTCAAGACAAAGATATTAATCTTGCAGAACTAGTAAAATCTGGTATTTGTAGCACAGATGTTATTGGAGCAATTTCAGATGCATTGGTACCAACACTTACTATTGTTTTTGAGTCGATATACTCTTTATTTCCACATTTGAGTGATTTACATAATAATACAATGTTATAAAGTGAAAGCTAACAATTAAACATATATACAATTTTGCATAACTATGAGACATTGGTGTTAGTAACATGCATAACATATTGGTTAAGTACAGATCAAATTTTATACTTAAACTAGAAATAATCATCAAATTGATATAGATTATATGAGTACATAAGTATTTACATTTTCATTATACATATTTTTCTTGTGGTATACTTAAGATGCTTATACAGCTATCACTGATGCCAGTATCGTATTTTCTTTCTAAAAAAAACATAATTATGACAACGCATATTTAACATGGTACTTTTAAAGCAAAATCATCGTCTCTGCAAGATTTGCATACATCGTGCATTTTTAATGCAATAGTAAACATAAGCGATTGCTTTTCTTAAAAAATGTTTATGAACATTCCTGTTTTGTAATGATAACAGGCGTCTGCCTATAAGTTTTTGAAACTTCGTTTCGCTATCACTTAATATTATTTCTGAAACAACATCTTTGCCAAATAAATTATACAAAGTTTTAAACAATTCTTCGCAAAAAATGTCCATTCTATTACAAGTTACAACAACATGTTTTATGATATCATAGCAGAGTGTTCCACAATCAAGACACATTGAAATGTTTGTATTATTACAATTGCTTATCCATAATTTGCTAATCTGGACAGCGTGTTCTAAGCTTGTTGAGTTTTAGAACATTCCCATAGAATTGATCTCTCTATGTTTGTATGTATAAAACGAAATCTATTAAAGTCATCATCATTAACCATCCTTAAGGTCCATTTTTCTGTTTCAAGAATATTCATTTTTGTTTTGCATCGTATTTTCCATGACTCTTTTGATGGAAAAACACCACTTTCTATATACTTTATTAAGTACATTGAGAGATTATATTTCCTAAGAATAGTTACGATATCTGGGACAAACCCACGCTGTTTTTCCTCTGCGGTACATACATAAATTGATAATCTCACATTAAACACATGTTTCGCTAAAACAGTGTTTGGCATGTCACATAATTGTCTTAAAAACCCTAGTTTTCTAAGCTCTATTTCAGAATCAAAATTTTTCCAGCCTAACATACTAAGACACATATCCGTTCGTGTTAGCACAGAGAACCCTTGTATCTTTTTTGCAGCTTGTCTAACAAATCTATCAAGTCGTTTATAGTCAGTTTTCTTAAGGTTAGACCACAATTCGCAACCATACAATAATCTAGGTATACAAATTTTTGAAATAAGCGAAGCCGATTTGATTGGATTTATGTGGGCCGGGTCTATTTTAAGTGGTAGTAGAGAAAAAAGGGATGCTTTTGCTTTTTCGCATGCACGCTCGACCTTGTGTTTGTCATTTAGTTTGTCATTTAGGAAGATTCCTACAGTTTAACACTATGAACCTGATCAATAGGACAACCTCCTATTGATAGTTGAACCTGGGGTGTTTTTCGTTTTTTACCAAATACTATAATGTTACTTTTCAGTGGGTTTATGTTGTACCTGTATTTACATGTATATTTATGTGTAATATCAAGCATTTCTTGAAGGCCGGTGGGGTTAGTTGCTGATAGGGCTATATCATCTGCAAGAGTTGTCGCCCCTACAGAAAGATGAAGGATGTTTACTCCTAATTCACTGTTTTCTAATTCGTTTATCAAATCATCTATAAACAATTTATAGAGCCAAGTAGAGATCGTCCCTCCTTGTCTGATGCCTTGTCTTACTGGGAAGAACGTAGATTGAAGGCCATTAGCAGCGACACAACTAGACATATTTGTGTGTGCATCAACTAGAAGTGTCCAAATTTTACCAGTTATACCTAAATTTGACATTTGGTAGAAAACACCATCTAACCAAACCGTATCAAAAGCCTGTTTAGTATCTAACATGCATACATATACATTACTATTTAGTTCATTATTCTGGTAAATGCCTTCTTGTAAATTAAAGGATGCTGTTATTGCTCCTGTGCACTTTTGGTAAGCATTTTGCCGCCTATTTGGGAAAGCTATTTTATTTTCATTTACCCGATTGTTTAATCGTTCGTGTAATACTTTTTCAAAGAGTTTATAAATGCAAGGCAGGAGTGTTATCGGTCTGTAATTTGTAGGTTGTGTTCTTGGCTTTCCATTGTTTTTAAATACAGGTATAATCATACCCATTTTACATTTTTTTGGTAGTTTTCCTTTCTGTATAATAAGATTGAATAACTCTGTTATTGTGGTTAGTAACTTATGGCCACCATATTTTATATGCTCATTGCAGATCATATCGAATGAGGGAGCTTTTTTGTTTTTTAATGATCTAATATGCCCTAAGACAATTACTGGAGTGAGATTTGGTGACAATTCGGGGCAGTTCAATATTGGCTCTGCTCGTGCTTTTATATTGGATATTTCATGTTCTACAGAGATTTTAAATTCTTCATCAAATAAAATTAACAAACGCTAAAAGACCGCCTGCTTACTAGAAAATAGTGACCGCGATACTGTAGAATCGTTAGAAATTATCATAATACCATTAGAAATTATTATATTACCAAGATAAAAAAATTTGAGTCGAGCATTTTTTAAAATCATAATCCAAGTATGCTTAGTCCAAATTTTAGGCAAAAAGTGTGAAAGTACAAAAAGATACAGGACAAAAGACATACAAGAAAGTGTACCGAGTATTGATTTTAAGTGTACGGAGTATTGCAAAATAGCCCAACTTTAGTGTACAGTGTATTGCAAAACAGAATGAGCAAATTAGAATAGAAAATCGATATTTTTGTCTTTTTTACGTCTGTTTATGGATGCCATTTTATTTTGCTGGTAATGTACTGTTTATGATATTTATTCAAATATTTCAGATTCAACAATGCATATATTTAGTGTTAATACTGTAATTTTTCTACGGGCAAATACAGAGATTTAATTTCCCATTTGATTGGAAATCACACAGTATTAATGAAATAAAGTTTAAGCTGTTAATTAATAAGGATGGCGTTAAAGTGTGTGCTTACAGTCGACAGCAGGGTCGGGAGCAGGGAAGAACCATCAAAATTGACGATAAAAATCTTTAAATACATGTCTCAAGAAACTGTGATCAGGGATATATCTCTAAAAAGAAGAAAAACACATATTTATATCACAATAATTATACGTTTTTACAGGGCAAGTGTGTCTTAAGAAACATATCGACACACAAATATTGACCCGAAGGCTAATGCCGTATCTTTTTAGGGACCATAACCTTTTTATTGCATTTGCTGCCCTTTAATATCATAATCTTATCAAAATGCATGGTTTGAGATGTACCCGCTCAACAGTTATAACTCATTGCTAATGACTTAACAAATTTCACGTGCAGACAGTCTGCCGTTGCTAGAATGCATGTGCAAAATGACCTTAAGCTACTTTTATATGGATTTTTGGCATAATAGGAAATGGGTTGATATCAGACATTAGCACACTTGCGCAATACCGTCTAATATGCAGAATAATGCAGTTGCAATGCAATTTTGTTACTATTTTTTTGTAAAATATGTAATTATTATTAATAAATTCTGAAAAGGTTGATCCTACGATAGCAACGAGAACTTTGTAAACACAGAAAACTGCTGACTTTGTTTCTTTGTTTTTTTTTTCATTAGCAGGAATGAAAATCTCACTGCCTATGGATTATTCGCAGATGTTTCAAGTAAAGTTCCTCCGCACTCTGCATATTCTGCACATAAAGTGTCAATACGTATACACAATAAAAATATTTAAGAATACTCTGTGTTTACTTCTCGCATTTACTCGATATTAATAACCAATACTCGTTACACTAAAAAGTAATACTCGTGACACCGGCGAGAAACTCCAACGCAATACTCGGTACACTAACATGTGCATGCGCTGTCATCTGAGATTCTATTATTGAAGATTAACAACATAAACATTATCATCGTTATCACATTTCACTCGATTTAACTTATTATATTCACAAAAACATTAAATTTGACTGTTCCGAGCTAATTTATCACTTGAGACGAATTTTACCTTCTAATTTAATAATAAATTATTAAATAATAAATAATCTTGATGAGGGATAAAGAGAAATGTATTCGCAGCTGTATGCGGCTATTCCTATTTTCCGGTTAAATAAAACATATTTTGGCCAGTTTACTTAAGGCGTTGGAAATCCTGTCAGGTATCCGCCATTTATTGCACAATTCTGCGTTACTTATTGCACGAATTGTGTGTTATTTTCACATTCCGGCGTTACTGGATACACACGGTGTAATGTTTAATGAAATAAGTTATATTACAGTTTACACCAACTTCTTGTCCAATCAAAGAGGCCAATTTCAAGACATTGGTACATGATTGACAGTAATAGACTTCTTTTGTAGCAATGCTACGCTCGCTAAGTAGCGCAGCACAAAGAAGTGCACAGACGAATGAAAATGTCTGACTCCAAGTTAATCGGGAAACCCATGACATTTTGCCTGAAAATTATTCTTAGACATTATTTCGTTAGTCAGTAAAAAAGCTGCATTTACTAAAAGAAACATTAAATAATGTGTAAACGTATTTTTGTATCGATGAACCCGCAGCTTTCTAAACGAAATCAGGGTAGTCGATTCCAGATGGCGTCAATGATAAGCTGATATTAGCATGTCGGGTGGAAAAAGCGAAATAAAATTTAAAATATGTGATGCAATGCTGTTTAATTGAATAATACTAGGTGTAAAAAAACCAATGTCATTTATATGCAATACTTTGACTTCTCGTGAATTAAAGTTGTTATATTCAAATATTTATCTAGTTGATGAAAGGTGCCATTTTTCTTTGTTTGTGAAAAAAACATTCTAATATAACTCGCAGACAATCAACGGCACATAAAGTATATCAAGTAGCTAGTTGTTATGGCTGCCTAAGAACTCCAGATTTCAACAAAAAAACGTAATATTTATGAAACAATTAGTCCATCTGATTGACCTCAAGGTGACCATGTCAATCCACCATACACAACCCGCAGATCTAGAAAAGAATATACATCTCTTGAGGTACCATCCCATGTTAACTCTGAACTTCAAGACAAAGATATTAATCTTGCAGAACTAGTAAAATCTGGTATTTGTAGCACAGATGTTATTGGAGCAATTTCAGATGCATTGGTACCAACACTTACTGTTGTTTTTGAGTCGATGCTTCGATCCATAAATGAAAAAGTTGATGCCCAAATCAAACATATTTCAGAGGAGAAAACTCAGTTAAATGTGACCTCATAACAATTAATTTTAGTCCATACACGAAATGCTAGAGTGTAGATGTTTTTTTTTTTTGTTTTGTTTTTTAAGGAAGATACTCATTATTAAAAATGTATTGTAATCTAAAATCTAAGCAAACTTGTTGCATTTTATAATAAAATGTAAATTTGATCAATCTTTTTAAAATACTTGGTAATTATATTTTAACAAAGTTAATTGTTCTAATGTCGCGGATAAGTTGGAAAATGGCGCTAATCCAGTGTATTGTCACATTTTTTTTACGCATTTTGGTTGATGCAATGCATTTTCCTACTGTATTCAATCTCTATTGCTTTTTTGTGCAACAACAAAATTAATGTTTTTTCTCATCCATTATTCCATGTACAATGATAATTAATGTATAAATTCTGTAGTTATACTTTGCAAATATGTCAAGTATGTTGTATTTTTATTCATTTACTTTTTTTTGTTTCATAGATTATTAAATAAATGTAGGTCGCGTACCTTTAGAAATATTTAGGGCACGTTTTTTGCCGTTTTCCCCCGTTTTTATGTATCTCTTCTATTTTCCTTTTAAAAAGTAAGTTTTTTGTTTTTTCATAGAAAAAACATGCTTTAATCTCGTTAAACGAGGGCGCTTTTCTTAAACCTTTAATGTTACAAAATATCGCTATGATAAATTTTTAAACCAACACTTTTTACTTGTTACTTTTTTAAAAAACTATTCTTATTTTGCGATTCAAATTTTTTACAAAGGTTTCCAATTTTCCGATCCATGTATGGTTAAAATGGGCCCTTTTTTTTTTATAAATAAATTTTGTCGCCACTAGTCCCCAAATTTTTTGTTGTATGTTGTGTTTCCAAAAAAGGTAATAGTTAAAATGAAAACGGGTGGCGATGGGTTTTTTTATAACGGTTGCAGGGGTATAAAGAAAAAGTGTTTTTTTTATAAGGGATTTCCCCAAAAACCGCATTTTTAAAGGGAACTTTCAGCAAAATAGCTTTATTATACGTTTATATGATTTTATTTAATTTTACCCATGAAATATGGTGCTATATCAGTCAAATATATTTCATATTTTTTGAAAATAAATATTAAATATAAATATGAAAGTGGGCGGAGTCAAAACTCATAATTATTTTAAGGGACTTCTTTCTCCATTTTGTTTGAAAAATCTGATAAATACAAACAACTTTTTGTTGAATTTCATTTTGAAAACCATCTAGAATGATAGAAAATGGTCTAACTAAGAAAATTAATCCGAACACCAATATCTTTTATTCAGTCATTAACGCTGTAGACGTTTTTAAAATTGTTTACGTGACGTCACAATGTAGCGCTAAATATCGCGTGCAAAATAAGACAATAATTATATCACTGCGCGCTGTACCATTGCAGTTGCGTAGCAAGCAAGGGTGTTCGTAACCATATTTCTTTGATAATGAAATTAAATAAAAAGGTTATTTTTTCGTTCTCGTAAAATATGGTATATATTTTCACGAGACATGATAAAATGCCACATATTTTCACTCGCCGTCCCGGCTCGTGAAAATATGTGGCATTTTATCATGTTTCGTGAAAACATTTTCATATTTCTCTCAAACGAAAGATTGTCCTCTTAGTATATACCTGTTTGTACAGTCAGTATGTGATGAGAAATCGTTCATTTTTGGAAACTTTCAGGGTTGTGATTCTAATTTTGACTTAAACTGGCTAAGTTTTATGATTGGCACTATCATGTTACAATTACTGATAATTAGCGGAGACGTTGAAAGTAATTCCGATGTCGCGTAATTATCACACGCGTGGCTGCGTAATAATCACACGGTTAGGGGTAGTGCCGTTAGAATCACACATACGGTCTTAAATTTACCCTAAAATAGTTAAATCATACACCATTTTATTTCAAAATGAATTCCACATCTAAATGTATAATTTTTGTGGGAATTGATTAATTTTCTAACACACGGGAGTGTTAAAAAGCATGTATTGCAGCGATTTTTAAATAATTATGACAACCTTCGTTATGAATAATTATAATTATGTTCTGATAAATATTTTTTTAAAGTTTTAGTTCTACTTTTTGAATGTCTTATATTTATCGTGTTTTCACTTAATGTTCAAAACAGTTGTGATTTTAAATATTTATTATAGCTATGTGTGTTTGTTATATTTTGCCAGGGGTGTAAATAGACAATCATTGAGTGGTCATTTTTCTTAAAATTTGAATAACATTTTTTAACCCAAAACGAAAACGTTTGAAGTAATTTTTTAAAATTAAAAAATGGGTTTTTAAACAAAATTTCAATTTAAAATTTGGCTACTTTTATTGCCGAAAAAGTATATTGTGGGGATTAGAAATTTGGGAAAAGTACTTGCCCCCGTGTTCCCATTATTTTTCGCGCCGAATAAAAGGGTTGCTACGAAATTATATTTATTTTTAAACAATATTTTTTAATTATTTAAAGATAATTTCTATTTTCCGAAAACAATTTTGTGTTTTTTCATATGTCTTAGCTGAAAGGGTTTTTGCAAAATTTTTTAAAAGTTTTGAGTTAAACAAAATTGGGTTTTTTGAATAAAAATTAAATCGGGGGGCCCCAGGGAAACCCTGAAAGGCCCTGAAATGCAGAGGGTTTTATTTAAACCCAAAAATACTGGAATTTAAAAATATTGTTTACTAAAATGAATTGTGTCAAATAATTTTCCTTCTTTTTTACATATATGTTTGTTATCCAACACACAGGAGCATCTTGAAAAAAGTGATTGCAGGGAATTGGGAAAAAAGCGTCTATTCATAAATTTTGTTTTATTTCTTTTTTACATAAATTATACTTGTTCATGTCGAAAAACATTATTTAATGATAAAGAAATATTTTTTACCTAGATTGAAATTATCAGTGTCATATCCGGTTGGTTACATGCTGCATGTAACCAACCGGATAGGGGTCATTCCAGGGGGCGATTTCCGCGATTTCTCGCAAAAAAAATCACCAAAATCTCAGAGAAATTTGTAAAATGAGAGAAAATCTCGCACGGCAATTTGAGCCGTTAAATGTCTAATCACAATCTAAAGAATGCTAAAATTACACAAAAATATGACGAAAAATTCACGATTCCCACCAATTTAATTTCAAATGGTTTAGTAATGAAATCGGTGTAAAAAAAAACTCCAAAAAGTAGTCCAACACTTTGAAGTATTAAGCCTAACATAATTGCCGATCGGAGAAATACGGTATGATGGCTGACCTTTATCTATCTGTAAGTCGAAAATTTACACAAAACACTTTTAATTGATTTTAATAAAAATTGTAAGACACAGACTAAAATAAAAATGGACATGTCAAAAAACAAATACCGGTAAAATTTGTCTTCTAAATGTCACATCAACCACGGTAAATTTTGCCGTAAAGAACAAATTTAAAATTTTGTTTTACGATTCCTGATTAAATAGCCGATAAAAAATATTCTTTATTGAACAAAACTATTTAATTTTATATAATTGCAATCAGCAACAGCTAGAATTGTGAATGTTTCAGCGGAAAACAGACAAATATTCATTTGTCACATATTTTCGCGATGTCGTGATATAAAAAAATACTAAAAGGAAGCTGAGTGTTATTTAAAGGTGTTTTATAACACTAAAAATGATGTTTATGAATAAAATTACTTTATTGTTTATATTTGTGGATATGGAGATATTTGTCATTATGTGTTCAGGTCACATATTCAATGAATATTTTTTAATGATGCATAATACGTATTGATGCATGGAGGGGTCAATTCTCTTAAAATCGCTAGGCGTGAAAGTTAACATTATGCACTAAAACACGAAACATACTGTTTGAAGTGTTATCAATTTATTGACAAATAGCGGTATCGATAATTCTTGTAAACAAGTTCATAATTTCGCCTAAATCTTTTACCACCTGATAAATCTCCTATTAGCATAATAGCGTAGCGCTCTGTGGGTGTAGATATTTTTACATTTCTTTTTGTTTTTAGTTTTTTTTTCAACAATCCGTGAATTCCTTTTGAGAACATTGTTTACACACATTCGCATCCAACAGATTAAGTTTAAGACAAAACACAGTAGTGATTAGGATGATAAATGGGCAACGGTAATTAAATATATGTACAAATGAGCCAAAATTGTTTAATTTTGAATATAATTGATTATTGACAAAGTTACGTCCCCTTTAAAAAAACTACCTCATTAAATAACTGCTCACGAGTGTATTTTTATTTAGACGACATAGTTATCTATGTCTGTGGTATACATTATATAAAGTTATATTTATATATTTAGTGCTTGGAACATAAAAATACATACGTAAAAAAGGAAGGGAGTTCAATGAGAAGGTTATTTATACATATTTAAGGTCACGGGGTTCTACTGACTATTCAAGCAACGTTGACACAAATTTTACGATTTGAATTTTCAACTGTGTTCAATAGTTTTAACAATTTATAAAGTGGTTCTGTTCTGTGACCAGCGTGTGATTATTGTGCGACGGCGTAATAAGGGCACGGTTATGGGTAGTGCCGTGATAATCACACACACGACTTTATAATTAATCAGTTTTATCCGAATGATAAATGATGATTATTTTCTTCCAAAACTAGTTCTGCGTTTAACGGTCATTTTTTTTAGAATCCTACTACTTGTTTTACCACGCTTCGTTATAATCACACGGTTTGGAGAAATGCCGTGATAATCACACGTACGGTCTTATATACTCTCAAAATAACACGAAATATATACCATTTTATTTCAAAATAAATTCCGCATCTAATGGTATAACTTTTGTGCGAATGCTATGTTTGCCCAAAATGCGGGAATGTATTAAAAAAGCTCATTTTACTGGAATTTTGATGAATATGAGTCGTCATTTTCATATTAATACATATAATTGTGTGTGTTTTTTTTTTTTTTTTTTTTTTTTTTTTGGTATATAGTTTATAAATAAAACTAGAACTGTGTCCAAAGGACACGGATGCCCCCACTGTGCAGATGTGCACGTAAACAAGAGCATGCATATCTGTATGTAAGATTTTTATTCTGTTAAGTTTGGTCGCAGCAAAAATTCCTTCCTTTACTTCAATCTACACATTAAGGTTGTTTATCCCTGGAAGTTTAAGCAAACTCTGCCATCCGGTTTAAGAGGAGTTGCGTTCACAAGATTTCGGGACGTACGGACGGACAGACGTACGGACTGACAAGTGCAACGCTATATGCTACCCACTTTGTGGGGGCATAAAACCCACCAGACGTTAAAAGATATTTGATTTTGTGCAGTTTGATAAAGTGATCAAGATTACATTCTTAATCAAAGCACTGCAAGCACTGAGGTAAACATTTACTTGACATTACGGCATCAAGTCTTGCATAAGGATTTTTCAGAAAATCATCATTAATTACTGTTCTGGAACAATAGATATTTTATTAAATAACAAGAATTTGTAACATAAGTACCAACGTCCCCCACCTCGGAGAAGTTATATGAAGCATAAAATTGTGCTATTTCAAAAGATTGAGGTATGGATCTTAGGACTTTAAGTCCAAAATTATGATCAATGCTAGATCTGCAAATGCAACAATAAATATATTAAAGAAATAAAATGAATGTTAAGCTTTGACCTCTAAGTGTGACCTTGACCTTGGATGTAGGACTTCAGGTGTTGTGCATGACATATCGTGTTATTATTGTAACCATTTGTACCAAGGATTTTCAAAATCCCTTGAACTATGAAGAAGTTATAGATGGGACAAAAAATGTACCCTCTAACAGACTTTGTAAATCTTTGACCTCCAAGTGTGACCTTGGAGGTAGGGACCCATATTTTGGGCCCGACATATCGTCTTATTATTGTGATTATTTGTGCAAAGTATTTTTAAAATCCCTTGATCTATGAAAAAGTTATGGATTGGACACAAAATATACCCTATAATAGACTATGTAAATATTTGACTTACATGTGACCTTGACCTTGGAGGTAGGGACACTGATGTTATGCATGACATGTTATCTTATCATTGTGACTATTTGTGCCAAGTATTTTTAAAATCCCTTGATCTATGAAGAAGTTATGGACGGGACACAAAATACACCATATAACAGACTGTTAACTTTTGACCTCTAAATGTGACCTTGACCTTGGAGGTAATGGTGCAGGTGTTGTACTTGACATATCGTCTTAATATTGTGACTATTTGTGCCAAGTTATTTCAAAATCCCTTGAACTATGAAGAAGTTCTAGATCGGACACAATATCTACCCTTTAACAGACTATGTGAACTTTTGACCTCGAAATGTGACTTTGACCTTGGAGGTAGGATGCCGGTGTTGCGCATGACACATTGTCTTATTATAGTGACTATTTGTGCCAAGTATTTTCAAAATCCTTTGATATTTGAAAAAGTTATGGACCGGACACAAAATATACCCTTTAACAGACTATGTTTATCTTTGACCTCCAAGTGTGACCTTGGCCTTGAATTGTTGCACATGACACATCGTCTCATTATTGTGAACAATTATGGCAAGTATTTACAAAATCCTTCCAAAGATAAGAAAGTGATAGCGCGGACACGACATATACACTCAAAAAGACAATATTGACCTTGAATGAGCAAGTGCGATCTTGACCCTGGCGGTAGGGGTCTGGTTGTTGTGCCTGACACATCGTCTTATTATAACAAACATTTGTGCCCAGTTATTTTAAATTCCTTTGAAAAATGACAAAGTTATGGACCGGACACGAAATATACCCTGTAACAAACTATGTTAATCTTAAACCTCCAAGTATGACCTTGACCTTGGGTAGGTAACCGGTTGTTACGCATGACACACCTTCTCATTATTGTGAGCAATTGTGGCAAGTATTTACAAAATCCCTTCAAAGATAAAACGGTTATGGACTAGACACGACATATACCCTCAAATAGACAATGTTGACCTTGAATAAGCAAGTGCGACATTGAACCTAGAGGAAGGGTCTGGTTTTGTGCATGACAATCATCTTATGATAACAAACATTTGTGCCAAGTTATTTCAGATTCTTTAATAAATGACAAAGTTATGGACCGGACACGAAAGTGTGACAGACGGACGGACAGACGCATAGAGCCTATTTCATATCCCCCTTTTTTCTACACAAAAATTATGTATCAATGTAATCATTTTCGCGGAATTACAATCCACCAGGGTTTTACCAGTGCTCTGCCTGGATCGACCGGGTCTCTGCCTGTGTCAACCGGGGCTCTTTCCGGCATAATCCGCGGAAAGAACCAGGGAAGCACCAGCATGAACCGTAGCTTCACCTGGGCTCTGCGTAGACGCGTCCGGAGCACATCCTGGGTGGTTAGTTGGGAATTACCGTAGTGCTACCGCGGTTTAGTGTGACAGCAACAATAATTTCAACCCGGATTTTCCGTATCATCCCAATAATTTATTGCGGTGGTCCTGGGCTCTGCTGGGAGTAAGGGAGACCGCAGCTTAAAACTCACTGGTTAGGAGTTAATAAAGGGTTTCTCCCCCTCATACAAAAAAGGTCAAATTAAGAAGTTGCACTTTTACAATGTCTTATCAAAAATAAAGTTACATAGACAATAATTAAATATTTAACAATATTGACTTAAAACATTATAAATCATTAATATATGCAGGAAATATTTATTAATCACAACTAGGGTGAGAAAAGAATGCAGCCTGACTAAGACTCAAATCCAGAGACAATACATGTACATGTACCATAACTCAGCACTACCAAAAAACCCAGAACCCTTGGAATACCATACTGCAGGTCTACAGCTTAAACATTTTCTCTCATCTTTACATTGACATAACCCCCATTATATTGAAATTTTTCATTGGAACACTTATTATATAAAAGTGACTAAGTAAATTGACCACCATAAGCTTCATATTGGAGGAGAAAAAGTGCAACCTGACTGGAGCTCAAACCTGTCATGCATTGAATACCATTCCACAGCTCTACCAACTGAGATACAAGGTTTCTTAATTACATATCTTCTCCCCTTATTATTGAACAGCTTAATATACTGTGACATCTCTATCATATTGAATTTTTTCCACAATTCATTTCTTGAATAACAGAGTATACTTCTTATAAGCTATATATCACATTTTGCACCAAATATCACAGGGTAAGAAAAATGTGCCGTATGACCGGGATCCTCAAATGACAGAATATCATGGCAATTCTTTTGGGTTTCAGGTTTTTCTTCTTTGTTAAGGGATGTAACTCATGTTTACTAATTTGTTTGTTCTTATCTGTCTATCTTAGTCATTGTGTATATTTATTAACAAAAATTTATCTTTTATATTTATAAATTGAATAGAATAAGATGGAAAATTTACCAGTTTAAGAAGTTCATCAAATAGATGGAGGTCCAGGAATGATGAAAATGCATAGAAATATTATTTTTAGACTGGCTTTATGAACCTTATAACTTGGTTTTACTATTTGTTTAAGCTAGTAATTTTATATTTATTCATTTAAACCTAGGTTATCAGTTAAGATTTCATCATTAAGATCTTCAGGACTCAATATATATTTTTGTGGTAATTTCAGGGGAAAATTAAACTCTATTTATGCCAAATCAAAGCCATGATGCTTGCCTTAACTAAATGATTCAAAAATATAAACTGAACCATTCATGGGACTTTAAATCAGAAAAAAACCTCAAAGATGAATGAGTAAATGTATTTATTTAAATTTATTATTTTACATTTTAACATAACTTGGTAAATTTCCAAACATCAACAAAAATATGTTAAGAGAGATTTGTTTAAAATGATATTTTAATTCCGGTGTAATCATCAATTTTAATGTTTTGTTAGTTAAATATATTTCATAACAGTCACAACTTCATGGAAAAATATTTTGGTGTATTATAATAGAGTAAAACACATTATTTGACACTTATATCATTATTCTAAAAGAAAAATATCTAGATATCTAAGTGTAAGAGTGAGATATAGCATGAATCCAGGGAACTTTGATATACAGTAATTGCCTACTTTGCCTAGTTTCAGATGCAACAGGCTTGTCCTAGCAATTTGGTCCCATCTGTAAGATTGTTGATATATTTTATCATGATGAAGATGGGATCTTAGCTATCTCATGATCTTAAGTAGATCACAAGATCAAGATGTTTTAACTCAACAACAGATCACCTCCCTGATGGATAAGATTTCCATTTACTTAATTTGCATTTATTCATAATAATAACAAAACTTTTCTTGAAGGTTTTAAATACATAGTATTTGTATTTAATTAGTACGATTATGTCATGGTTCATAACTGTTCACTGTTAAGGGGAGAATGTGTAAGTGGCCATATAGCTCAGTCGGTCAAGTAATGGTATGGTACTTTGAGGGTCCCGGGTTCAAATCCGGGTCAGGCTGTAAATTTTGTCTCACCCGGTTACAATTAGCGCCCAACTTGTCGCCTTGACTGCATATAGCTAAGAGTTAATTCACATAGCTTTGTATGACCGACAAACTTCAATATAGCGGAGAAGTAATTATAATGGTTCAGAACTGTTCACTATTTAGAGGAGTTGATGTGTAAGCAGCTTAATAACTCAGACGGTAGAGCTGTAGTAAGGTATTCTGAGTGTCAAGGGTTTGAGCCCTGTTCAGGCTGCACATTTTTCTCACCGTGTTACAAAATGACCAATTGGTAGGACTTAAGAATCTTGTGATAATACTAAATATAATATATTTAATCAAACTGGACTAAAATTATTAAGTTTTTATTTGCATTAAACATTTTTAATCTTGTTGCATGTAATTATACAAATGGTTGAGTGACAATGAAAAAACCATATGTTCATGTATATATAGAAAACAACTGTTGAATTATAGAAATAAAAAGGTAAAGTTATTAACAGAATGATGTGGTTCCTGCAGGATTTTCACCAGAGGTCCGGTTTGTAAAATTTCAACAAGGGGTAAAATGCATATTTCAGGGGGGGCGTCTATGGCTGAGTGGTTAAGGCCGTTGACTTCAAATCACAGCTGTGGGTTCGAATCCCGACAGGGACTTAGGATTCATTCATGTGAGGAAGCTATCCAGCCACGGCTTCTCTTCATACTTTCTTATGTTTGGACTCGCCATTGATGCTTTTCTAGGGTTACCTCCGTTCCGCATATGCAAAGGCTCGAGAAACCGCCGTAAAAACATCTGCAACAAACAAGGCTTATTATGATAAAAAAGCTAGAAGTTCCGTTCTTCATCCTTGAGACCGAGCGCTAGTTCGTAACGTTTCAATACGTGGAAAACAAAAACTAGCAGACAAATGGGAACACAGTCCTTATATTGTTGTTAGTCAACCTCTTGAGGACATACCTGTTTACGAGGTTAAAAAGGAAGGTTCTCGTTTCAAGAAAACAAGAACTCTACATAGAAACCTCCTTTTGCCATTTATGTCAAATTGGATGTCGACAGGCGACTGGAAACTTTAGATTCACATAAGATATTGATGACTCTTAATCAGTACGTTACTACATAAATATAATTATGAGTTGTTATTTTGTATTTTGTATTCTCTACTCTTATAGCACCTATTTGATGCGATTCTCGTGAATAATGTTAAAACTGATATTTATCAGTGTAATGGTATTACTTACCTTTATCTAATGTGCTTCTGTTTGCACCCTTAGGGATGGACTGGACTTATTACAAAAGTGATACCATTAAATGGTGTATACTTACCTTTTCTGAAGGTTATTTATGCTATTAAACATCTTAATGATGATTATAGATCGTGTTGTGGAGGGACAGTGAAGTGAACACACTTCCATCTGAACACCTCTGTCTGGTTTTGGGCATTATAGGTTTGCCATACCTTTTTTATTTTTCAATGAAATTTGGTGTTTTTTCATATCTATCAAACTGATGTAATTGTTACTCAATATTGTAGTAATATGTTGCCTTACTAACATGGTTTCATTTCCTAGGAGGTTATAATAAGGTAATATTACCCCATTTTTTTAAAGATTTAATGCATTTACTTGAACTGCTAGGCATCAAAGAAAATTTACCTTAACTTTCTTCATTGTCAATATAATTCAATGGGGTATCCTTCTTTTAGTCAATTACATGTAGTAGTTACTTGATTGTATAACATTATGTGGCTTTACTAACTTTGTTTCGGTGACTAAAAGGTTATAACTACATGAGCTAGGTAAACCTACCCCAATGTTTAATAATTTAGTGTCGTAAAGTTATTAATAATGCATCATAGAAAATTAGCCATAATTTCTTAAATTTTCAATGAAATTTGTTGGGATTTTCTTATATAAGTCGATTTCATGTAGATATTACTTTATATTATAATACTATGTTGCTTAACTAACTTTGATTCATTTACCATGAGGTTATAATCAGCTAAAATAACCCCCATTTTTAATGAATTAGTGTGTTAGCTTGGATAGTTATACATCATTCGAAATGAGCCATATTTTTTTAATATTCAATGAAATTTATTGAAATATTCTTACTTTAATCAATTAGATATGCTTGTTAATAAATATAATAGATTTATGGTGCACTTATAACTCTGTTTCATTTCCTAGGCTATTATAATAAGGTAAAATACCCCATTTTGTAGTGAATTAGAGTACTTAAGACAGTTAGGCGTCTTAGGGAATTTGCCTTAATTATTATATTTTGTAACGAAATTTGGTGGGACTTCCTTAGTTTAGTCAATAAGATATGTTTGTTAATTAATATGATAGATGTATAATGCAGTTATAGCTTTGTTTAATTTCAAAGGCTATTATAATTAGGTAAAATTTTCATATTTTGTAGTGATTTAGTGTATTATCTTGGACAGTGAGGCATCTTAGGGGATTTGCCATAATTCTTTTGTTTTGTAATGAAATTTGGTAGGACTCCCTTATTTTAGTCAATTAATTTGTTTGTTAATTAATATAATAGATTTATGTTATATGAAAATTCTCTGTATCATTTCCTAAGAGGTTAAGTTTAAGGAAAAATTACCCGGTGTATCGACATTTTATGCGCTTTCTACCCTTTCACTACCATAAGGACGGCTATTTCAGGGGGGCGTCTATGGCTGAGTGGTTAAGGCCGTTGACTTCAAATCACAGCTGTGGGTTCGAATCCCGACAGGGACTTAGGATTCATTCATGTGAGGAAGCTATCCAGCCACGGCTTCTCTTCATACTTTCTTATGTTTGGACTCGCCATTGATGCTTTTCTAGGGTTACCTCCGTTCCGCATATGCAAAGGCTCGAGAAACCGCCGTAAAAACATCTGCAACAAACAAGGCTTATTATGATAAAAAAGCTAGAAGTTCCGTTCTTCATCCTTGAGACCGAGCGCTAGTTCGTAACGTTTCAATACGTGGAAAACAAAAACTAGCAGACAAATGGGAACACAGTCCTTATATTGTTGTTAGTCAACCTCTTGAGGACATACCTGTTTACGAGGTTAAAAAGGAAGGTTCTCGTTTCAAGAAAACAAGAACTCTACATAGAAACCTCCTTTTGCCATTTATGTCAAATTGGATGTCGACAGGCGACTGGAAACTTTAGATTCACATAAGATATTGATGACTCTTAATCAGTACGTTACTACATAAATATAATTATGAGTTGTTATTTTGTATTTTGTATTCTCTACTCTTATAGCACCTATTTGATGCGATTCTCGTGAATAATGTTAAAACTGATATTTATCAGTGTAATGGTATTACTTACCTTTATCTAATGTGCTTCTGTTTGCACCCTTAGGGATGGACTGGACTTATTACAAAAGTGATACCATTAAATGGTGTATACTTACCTTTTCTGAAGGTTATTTATGCTATTAAACATCTTAATGATGATTATAGATCGTGTTGTGCACTTATAACTCTGTTTCATTTCCTAGGCTATTATAATAAGGTAAAATTCCCCATTTTGTAGTGAATTAGTGTACTTAAGACAGTTAGGCGTCTTAGGGAATTTGCCTTAATTATTATATTTTGTAACGAAATTTGGTGGGACCTCCTTAGTTTAGTCAATAAGATATGTTTGTTAATTAATATGATAGATGTATAATGCAGTTATAGCTTTGTTTAATTTCAAAGGCTATTATAATTAGGTAAAATTTTCATATTTTGTAGTGATTTAGTGTATTATCTTGGACAGTGAGGCATCTTAGGGGATTTGCCATAATTCTTTTGTTTTGTAATGAAATTTGGTAGGACTCCCTTATTTTAGTCAATTAATTTGTTTGTTAATTAATATAATAGATTTATGTTATATGAAAATTCTCTGTATCATTTCCTAAGAGGTTAAGTTTAAGGAAAAATTACCCGGTGTATCGACATTTTATGCGCTTTCTACCCTTTCACTACCATAAGGACGGCTATGCCGTCCCTATTATTTTCGGCGTATTTGCCATATGGACGACTTTTGCCGTTTCTATAATAATAATAATAATAATAATAATAATAATAATAATAATAATAATAATAATAATAATAATAATAAATAATAATAATAATAATAATAAATATATAAATAATTATACCATCGACAATAATTATTATTATACAAGCAGACTTGGAAATATATGCAATTATTATAATAATAATAACAAATAATAATAATTATATTAATATTATAATATAGTAATTTCTTAGAAAACCCTCTGGCAAATATGTGACCAATAAATCAATAACTCTCTGGCAGCGAAAGGGTTAATAGTTTGGGTCCACATGAAATTTGCTATAACATTTGTATTTTTAATGGAAAATTATTGGAATCTTCTTTTCTAAGTCATCTAATTAAAGCTTTTAATTATAAAGTTTATTTGGATTGAGTTACCAATAACATTACTTTTCATAGAGGTCACGTATTATGCTCTTTTTAATGAATTGACCTACCTATAAATTATAACATTGATATTGTAGGAAAATTACAATCAATTGAAATTGTACAGGTGAACACTATGGAACAGAATTAATGCATTTATTCTATCTTGCTTGATGACATTGGAACTTGCATTATGCTTAATTCCATCTTGCTTGATGACATTGGAACTTGCATTATGCTTAATTCCATCTTGCTTGATGACATTGTAACTTGCATTATGCTTAATTCCATCTTGCTTGATGACATTGGAACTTGCATTATGCTTAATTCCATCTTGCTTGATGACATTGGAACTTGCGTTATGCTTAATTCTATCTTGCTACATGACATTAGAACTTGCATTATGCTTAATTCCATCTTGCTTTATGATATTTCAACTTTGCATTATGCTGGATTCCATTTTTCATTATTTCATTCAAACATTTCGTAGTGACCAATTCTTTCATTGAGTGATAACTATGAAACTGGTACAAGCCATTTGGAATACTAAAATGTTAACGTCATATACCTTATGTATAAGTTACCTTTCTTCATGCTCTATACAAACCATTTACGGTTTAGTTCTTTTGTATTACTTTTATGTTGAAGTCATTTAAAATTGACAATTTTTGTTCCCTGATGAATTCGCTTATATCCATTATTCAGTGTTTATGCTTAATAAAGCTCGGTGTCCAAGGCTTTGTGGATTATGTTTGATCATCTTACATTATGATAAACAATTTAAACTATGTGTCGCGATTTGTGAACTGTTAAGGGGCGAGAACTCTGTTATTTGATATCAACGGAATTTTTCCGCGATTCGCCTATCATCGGAATTTTCCGTATAGATACTGCGTACATGTAAATTATATAAATAAAATATGTAGTAAGCGCTTAATACAAATGGCAGTTGAAAGAATATAAATACAAGTAGTAAAGGATTATGCAATATAATTTTATATATGTATACAGTCTAATAGAAAAAAAATGCTCGTAAACAGTTATTCAATGGGGCAGTTATACGTACAGTGGCGGATTCAGGCCCTGGCTTAAGGGCTGCACCTACCCCCAAATATACGTTCATGAGCTGGGATGGAAAATATACATGTCAGTTTCATGCAATAGTCTTCTTAGTGTATTCCCTTACCAAAACATATTATGCTGTCATCCAGTTGTTAAGCACCGGCCTAGGTACTGCGAAGGTCTTTATCTAATGACTTGGACATTAAAAAGCAAAAATTATTGGCCTTTTAACTTAATAAATGTCTCAGAGTCACTAATAGTAGCGAATAGGTATGTAACATATTAAACTATACATGTATAATAAGGAAAGAAGGAAGTTGTTTATTTTTGTAACATGTGCATAGTCAATTACAAATGAGCCGCGTCACGACAAAGCCAACATAATGGGTTTGCGACCAGCATGGATCCAGACCAGCCTGCTCGTCCGCGCGGTCTGATCAGGATCCATGCTGTTCGCTATCAGTTTCTCTACTTGTAAAAGAGTTGGAAAGCGAACAGCATGGATCCTGATCAGACTGCGCGGACGCGCAGGCTGGTCTGGATCCATGCTGGTCGCAAACCCATTTTGTTGGTTTTGTCGTGACGCGGCTCAAATGTTGGGCATATGTGTGTCTGATTATAGATCAGACATCCCGCACACACCACCACATTCACATACATTTGTGCTTAATGATATATTGTGCACATCTTTCTGACAGTAAGATATTTTTATCACAGAAATTTATTGAAATCTATAAAATTCTTACTAAATATGTTTTATTTAAATAAAAACACATACACATAATGTATAGGAATCTGCTTTTCTTATTACGGGTCAAGTAAAGTTGTGCCTGTCTTTAAAAGAAACTTCCATATATTTTTTTTTAATAACACTATACATGTATATTCATACTGCCCACTTACAGTGTAAAGGATTTAAAGCACACATATTTGTGTGAAGCCAAATTATATTTATTTTATTTTACAGAAAAAAAATCAAGTTTGTACTGTTCTAAGTCGTGGCCACGAGTTACTTATTCGTGGCCACGAGATAATTAAGTCGTGGGAACGAGATACTATATCGTAGCCACGAGATACTATGTCACGGCCACGAGCTACTAAGCCGTTTAAGTCGTTGGGACGAGATAACTAAGTCGTGCAGACTAGATAATTAAATCAGATTACACCATGATTTTTTAAACTTAGAAAATTACTGTTAAAAGTTTTACGTGCAACATTAATCTTTGAAAATACTGAAGTGTTAACTTTGAACTTGATACATGTCTTTAGGATCAAAAGGCCCATAAATGAGACATTAATTTTAACTAAGTTATAGCCCTTTGTTGGGACAATTCTATGACAGAATTGGTCATTTTGTACGTACAACGGCCTGTCAACATTGTTTATGCCATAACTTGAGAGGGACTTAGTCCTGGTTTATTTTATTGGGTAGGGACATTGCCCATGGACAGTAGATATCCTATAACGAAGTTTGAGGTCACGGGTCAGATAAACATGACACTTCATGTAAATTCCTTGTCTGATGAATGATTTAGAAAGAATTAGCCGTAGTTTATATAACCTCAAAAAGATCAGTAGATGACACCTAATAATTTTTAGGCAATTTGGTCATAAATCAGGGGTCACAATGACGCTAAATCTTTGACCAATCAATAACTTTTATAAATGGCACTTTTACGGACAGGAGAAGTAGGGGCATCCTTGGTAGGAAAATTCATATAAATAGTGTAATTTGATTGGTTATTTATCTCGTTCGCACGACTTAACTTTCTCGTGGCCACGACTAAACTTTCTCGTGGCCACGACATAGTAACTTGTTCTAACGACTTATTTATCTCGTGGCCACGACTAAGTAACTCGTGGCCACGACTAAGTCATCTCGTTCCCACGACTTAATTATCTCGTGGCCACGACTTAGTAACCCGTGGCCACGACACAGTATCTCGTGCGCACGAGATAAATAAAAACACACACATGTCACCTTTGTGCCACCGTAAGTTTGAGCATAGTATATCTTAAAATTCAATTTCACTATTGCTCATACGACTATCACACATGTAAACAATTGTATAAGAGATGAGTTGCCACTTGTAGGATGAGTTATTAGAGACATCTATATCATTTTTTTCAACATGTTGGAGGAATCTTCAAAAACACGCACTTTTCGTCTGTCGCATCGTGTTCTCTTGTTTTTCAGTAAATTTTCCCTTTACATGTCAGTCCCCAAATAACACTGTTCTGTATACGCCCCTGTATAAAGGGGGCGTAACTTCATGTGCCAAAATACGGGATCATCCGGAAAATAACGGAATATACCGACAAAGCGACACCTGCTGTCATAATATGAACACAAATTATTGCAACTCGCATTATGCTTACTGCCAACTGCCTAGTGCGTACTGTCACATGCGACTATAATATCGCTATCGTTGTCATCTTCGTTGTCGATGGCCAGTGATCATGTATTGCATTATATTTGTAATCAGTAAATATATTGAAGCATATCAATGCTAAGACACATCAAATTCGCCAATTATTGATCAAAATTAATAATTTATTGTGACATAATGTCGACAATATAAGTGGCAGATTTATAGCAAATTAAAGGTACTGACAGAAACTTTACATGTTACATATAGTTATATCAAGAACAAGCAAAGAATGTTATCTTAAACACCAAACATAATACGTTGTCCTTAATAAAAGATGCAATTAAACATATAGCACGATTAAAATATGTGAGTTTGATGGTTAAGTAAGGAACACATAAGGTTGCAATTACATGAAAGTGCATTCAGTAATAATAAGGCATGATTGAATTCAGCAAAACGCAGGTTTTCATTGTCAAAAACAAGTATAGAAGCAAGCATAATGTAAGTCCCAATATCATAAAGCAAGATGGAATAAATGCACTAATTCTGTTCCATAGAACACACCTGCGGATGTTTCTAAATTCAAAAATATCACCATTTTCGTGTTAATGTTGAATTCTGCTTAAGCCGGTGCTAGCACTTTCCATTACCGTCCATGAACAGGCTCAATCAAACCGAATCTGCAACATTTTCAATTTTGTCGTGTTGAGCTCTCTTTAGGGATTCTTTATATCTCTATACTATTATTTTATGGACCTCATATAAGATTAAGAAATGGGGTAATATTACCTTATTATAACCTCCTAGGAAATGAAACCATGTAAGTAAGGCAACATATTACTATAATATTGAGTAACAATTACATCAGTAATTACATCAGTTCTGCACAACACGATCTACAATCATCCTTAAGATGTTTAGTAGCATGAATAACCTTCAGAAAAGGTAAGTATACACCATTTAATGGTATCACTTTCTTTAGAGATTATGTATTTATCTATTTTATGATCACATCAGTGTTATTTGTGCCGTGTGGCGGCTGTAAAAAGTCTCCCCGTACATTTAATCAATGATGTTATATTTTCGATCCTTGAAGATCGTTCAGCACGGCATTATTGTTGTGCTTGTGGTATTTTTAGTTTCAACTTTTCGGCATTTTTTAGTTGGGTGGTTCCAATATTCTTACTTGAATTATGTTGAATCACCCTTAGGATATGTTGTCTGCTTTTTAAATTTGTCTCTTGACGTCTTATCTGTGATACGCAGGCTTCATAACCTCTGATCCCCTTTCAAAATTCCATTTTATTTAGTTCCGCCCATTGTTTTCTCGTTTAGGGGACACGCTTTTTATTATTTGGGGACCATACGCCGCTTGTCATGGAATGACACGGAAGTGTCACATTGAAGGTTCCATGATAACCGCTGTATGAACACATCTGCAGATGTTTCTATATTCAAAATTTTACTATTTCATGTTTAAATGTTGAATTCTGCTTAAGCCGGTGCTAGGGGGCGTGGACGGTAACTTTCACTTTCCAGTACCGTCCATGAACAGGCTCAATCAAACCGAGCCTGCAACATTTTCAATTTTGCCGTGTTGGGCTTTCTTTAGGGATTCTGTATTTATCTATTTTGTAATAAGTCCAGTCCATCCCTAAGGGTGCAAACAGAAGAACATTAGATAAAGGTAAGTAATACCATTACACTGATAAATATCAGTTTTAACATTATTCATGAGAATCGCATCAAATAGGTGCTATAAGAGTAGAGAATACAAAATACAAAATAACAACTCATACTTATATTAATGTAGTAACGTACTGATTAAGAGTCATCAATATCTTATGTGAATCTAAAGTTTCCAGTCGCCTGTCGACATCCAATTTGACATAAATGGCAAAAGGAGGTTTCTATGTAGAGTTCTTGTTTTCTTGAAACGAGAACCTTCCTTTTTAACCTCGTAAACGGGTATGTCCTCAAGAGGTTGACTAACAACAATATAAGGACTGTGTTCCCATTTGTCTGCTAGTTTTTGTTTTCCACGTATTGAAACGTTACGAACTAGCGCTCGGTCTCAAGGATGAAGAACGGAACTTCTAGCTTTTTTATCATAATAAGCCTTGTTTGTTGCAGATGTTTTTACGGCGGTTTCTCGAGCCTTTGCATATGCGGAACGGAGACGGTCGTTAAGTTTAATCACATACTCCGAATGGATACTTGATGAAAGAACATCAGTAGGTTACACTAGAAAAGCATCAATGGCGAGTCTAGGATGCCGTCCAAACATAAGAAAGTACGGAGAAAAGCCGACACTTTCATGACGGGTTGCATTGTATGCATGGACCAGACTCGGAACATGGGCTTTCCGATCGGACTTTTGATGCTCTTCTAGAGTCCCAAGCATCTTGAGTAACGTTTGATTATCTTTTGACTATTCCGTTCCCCATAGCATGGTAAGGCGTTGTCCTTGTTTTCACAATGCCAGCCAGACTGCAGAGCTCTTTGATTAGATGCGACTCAAAATTCTGTCCCTTGTCACTATGAATCCTACCAGGAAATCCGTAGTGGACTATAAAATTATCAAACAAAATCTTGGCCGTTGTCTTTGCAGACAGATTTCAAGTGGGATATGCCTGTGTATATCGACTGAAGTGATCGGTCAGGACAAGGATGTTTTCAAAACCTCCTTTAAATCTCTCCAATGACAAGAAGTCTACACAAACCACTTCCATTGGTGCCGTTGGTTGTATAGGTAGCGAAAGAAGTGTTGCTGGTTTCATTCATTAACAAAGCCAAAATTCTCTGAATATTTGAATAATTTCACTGTGAAATTATATAAAAAAAATATAAATTTCCAGTGTCTACAAAATAGCAATCTGTAATGAATGAATTAATATTTTTAAAACAATGACATTACAAGCATCTTCTCACCAAGGCCAAAGTAACCACAATGGGGCAGGGAAACAGTGCATTGTTATGAGGCTTGCAGCAATGATTTAATGATTTATAGCAAGACAAAAACCTGATGGATGGGACAAAAATGTCTTGGATACTTTTTTGTCAAATGGTGATAGACTCTATAAAAGATTTGGTTTTGAGAAATGCCTAATGATCTCAGAATTGCCACAACAGTTGGACAGATATCATCTAAAAATATTGAGCTGTTATAATGGAACTGTTAATCGTGAAAAGACTGAAACACCTTTCCATAGTTTATTTGATTCACTAAAAACCATGAAATATTTTTGCTTTTTAACAATAGCTTGTTACACTGTTGCAGTCATACACTACAAAGGTATATATTATTTATTTTCACATAGTCGTTACGAATGTGGTATGCCTTCTATAGGTGGAAAAGCAACTCTTACATGTCACACTACATTACAAAATATGAAAAACAAGATCAACAAGGAAAGGCGGCGTTCAATGAACGCAACCTTAATTCCTTCATTTGTCACTTGAGTGCCATGTTGTCCATCAATACACAATGCTTTGAAGTAAGTCATGCTTTATTGAACACTGACTAACAAAATGATGATTTTTTTTCGCAGTCTGCTAGTGATTTTTCTGGCTTTTCCACTGTAAGTGATGGGGAGTATGCCTGTAAAATTTATCTTTTACAAGAGCAACAGGAAAACACAATCAGTTCTATTTTTAAAGAAACAGAATTTGTAACTGATGATTATCTTCCTCAAGTTCATCTCCTAGTGACTTTAAACAAAATGAAAACAATTTTAATAAAATTATATCAGGGAATGCACATGAAGTTTATGCTTTAGGTGAAAGTAAGTTACTGGTTTTAGCAGATGTAAGTGACTTTAAAGCAATGAATGACAATAAAAAATCTGGATGAGTTTTTGAAGATGAGTGTACAAGTGACCGTAAATTGGGTGATGATTTTGAAGGTCGGTGTACAAGTGACAGTAAATTGGGTGATGATTTTGAAGGTGAGTGTACAAGTGACAGTAAACTGGGTGATGATTTTGAAGTTGGGATATGCAAATGACAGTAAACTGTGTGATGATTTTGAAGGTCGGTGTACAAGTGACAGTAAATTGGGTGATGATTTTGGAGGTGAGTGCACAAGTGACAGTAAACTGTGTGATGATTTTGAAGGTGAGTGTACAAGTGACAGTAAACTGGGTGATGATTTTGAAGGTGAGTGTACAAGTTGCAGTAAATTGGGTGATGATTTTAAAGGTGGGCGTACAAGTTGCAGTAAATTGGGTGATGATTTTGAAGGTGGGTGTTCAAGTGACTGTAAATTGGGTGGTGATTGTGAAGGTGAGTGTACAAGTGACCGTAAATTGGGTGATGACTTTGAAGGTGGGTGTACAAGTGACAGTAACTAGGTGATGATTTTGAAGGTGAGTGTACAAGTGACAGTAACTAGGTGATGATTTTGAAGGTGAGTGTACAAGTGACCGTAAATTGGGTGATGACTTTGAAGGTGAGTGTACAAGTGACAGTAAACTGGGTGATGATTTTGAAGGTGAGTGTACAAGTGACAGTAACTAGGTGATGATTTTGAAGGTGAGTGTACAAATGACAGTAACTAGGTGATAATTTTGAAGGTGGGTGTACAAGTGTCCATAAATTTGGTGATGATTATGTGTGGGTCTAAGAAATTGAGTTGTGAAAAAATAGGTGGAGCTATGTATAGCACTGAAATATTAAATAATGTGAATTAAAGTGGAGCTATGTGTACCTCCGAGATATTGAAAAATGTAGGTGGAACTATGGGTGACTTTGATATATTAAACAGCATAAACAAGAAACATGGCAATGCCATGAAACCAGGTTTTCAATTATCACCATTGTAGATAAATATGTTGTATTTGAAATACAAATACAAGCAACAAACAATGTAACTATGTGCAATGTAAAACATGAATAATGTAGGAGGAATTGCCACTGAAGAAGTGTTCACTATAATATTATGTATAAGGAAAAAAACAAAGGGCCATAATTAGGTCAAAAAACTATCCAATCACAAAACCCCGACAATATGTGCCAGGGTGCTTGATGACAAAGCTTCTGTGAAAGTTTGAACAAAATCCGTTGAGAAATGTAGGACGAGTTCAGCACAGAAGAATTTGTTCACTATAATTATATTGATAATTCTGTATAATGAAAAACAAGTTACAAAGTAGACATGAAATAATATATCATATCGTTTTTAAATTACCTCCAAAGATGATATGACCTTTGACTGCCAAATCAAGTTAAAATCATGTAAACAGGATTTTCAATGTTAATGTCACTGTGACCTTGACCTTGGAGCCAGCCATGCGGAACATGCGTTCTGCACGTCATCTTGATGTGGTAAACATTTGTCTGAAGTTTCATCAAAATTCTTCAAAGGGTTGAAGAGTTACAGAGCGGACAGGATTTTCAATGTTAATGTCACTGTGACCTTGACCTTGGAGCCAGCCATGCGGAACATGCGTTCTGCACGTCATCTTGATGTGGTAAACATTTGTCTGAAGTTTCATCAAAATTCTTCAAAGGGTTGAAGAGTTACAGAGCGGACAGGATTTTCAATGTTAATGTCACTGTGACCTTGACCTTGGAGCCAGCCATGCGGAACATGCGTTCTGCACGTCATCTTGATGTGGTAAACATTTGTCTGAAGTTTCATCAAAATTCTTCAAAGGGTTGAAGAGTTACAGAGCGGACACAATTTCGTTTGACAAATCAAGTTAAAATCATGTAAACAGGATTTTCAATGTTAATGTCACTGTGACCTTGACCTTGGAGCCAGCCATGCGGAACATGCGTTCTGCACGTCATCTTGATGTGGTAAACATTTGTCTGAAGTTTCATCAAAATTCTTCAAAGGGTTGAAGAGTTACAGAGCGGACAGGATTTTCAATGTTAATGTCACTGTGACCTTGACCTTGGAGCCAGCCATGCGGAACATGCGTTCTGCACGTCATCTTGATGTGGTAAACATTTGTCTGAAGTTTCATCAAAATTCTTCAAAGGGTTGAAGAGTTACAGAGCGGACAGGATTTTCAATGTTAATGTCACTGTGACCTTGACCTTGGAGCCAGCCATGCGGAACATGCGTTCTGCACGTCATCTTGATGTGGTAAACATTTGTCTGAAGTTTCATCAAAATTCTTCAAAGGGTTGAAGAGTTACAGAGCGGACACAATTTCGTTTGACGCCCGCCCATCCGCCCATCCGCCCAGCCGCCCATCCGCCCATCCGCCCATCCGCCCGCCATACCCCAATCTAATAACCAGGATTTTCAAAATTGAAAACCTGGTTAATAAAAGTACAGGTATGGTTGATAGAAGTGAAGGCAGAGCTTTGGGTGACAGTGAAATATCAGAATCCATTAGAAAAGATAAAGGTGACATAGAGATATAAGGGTGTGATAGGGAATCCATTGCTATGAATGGTGTTGAGTTGTCAGGGGATACATGTGAAAATATGACTTTAAATGAGGATGAGGGTTCTATGGATGACAACATACAGAGCGATACACTTGATGGAGATATTAATCAAATACCAAATGAAACTCTTGAACAATTAAATGACTCTGCAACATTTCTTCAGTCTATTGATTTAAACCTTCTTGAAGGTACAGATAGCGACACTATTGAATATCTGTCCTCAGAAAATGAATATGAAGACAATGTTCCTTTAAGTTTTTAGCTCACCTTGCACAAAGTGCAGGTGAGCTTTTAGGGTGGCCAACCAAATGGCGTCCGTCGTCCGTCGTCCGTCCACATTTTAAATATTCTAAGGACATCTTCTATGATACTGCAAGGCCAATGTTAATGAAACTTGGCAGAAAAACTCATTGTATAAAGCTCTATCAAGATTGTTCAAAGAATTCCATTTCATGCAGAACTCTGGTTGCCATGGCAACCGAAAGAAAAATCTTTAAATATCTTCTTTTAAAGAACCGTAAGAGCTAGAGCTTAGATATTCGGAATGAAACATCTTCTAATGGGTGTCTACCAAGTTTGTTCAAATGAAAGCCCTAGGGTCAAAATTGGCCCTGCCCCAGGGGGTCATTGATTTTCCCTAAATGCATATAGTAAAAACTTAAAAAAATCTTCTTTTAAAGAACCCAAAGAGCTAGAGCTAAGATATTTGGCATGAAACATCTTCTAGTGAGTGTCTACCAAGTTTGTTCAAATAAAAGCCCTGGGATCAAAATTTGCCCCGGCCCGGGGGGTCACTGATTTTCCCTATATGCATATAGTAAAAACTTAAAAATCTTTTTTTTAAGAACTCTAAAAGCTAGAGCTTAGATATTTGGCATGAAACATCTTCTAGTGAATGTCTACCAAGTTTGTTCAAATAAAAGCCCTGGGGTCAAAATTGGCCCCGCCCCAGGGGGTCATTGATTTTCCCCATATGCATATAGTAAAAACTTAAAAAATCGTCTTTTAAAGAACCCAAAGAGCTAGAGCTAAGATATTTAGCATGAAACATCTTCTAATGAGTGTCTTCCAAGTTTGTTCAAATAAAAGCCCTGAGGTCAAAATTGGCCCTGCCCCAGGGGGTCATAGATTTTCCCTATATGCATATAGTAAAAACTTAAAAAATCTTCCTTTAAAGAACCCAAAAAGCTAGAGCTAAGATATTTGACATGAAATATCTTCTAGTGAGTGTCTACCAAGTTTGTTCAAATAAAAGCCCTGGGGTCAAAATTGGCCCCGCCCCGGGGGGGTCATTGATTTTCCCCATATGCATATAGTAAAAACTTAAAAAATCTTCTTTTTAAAGAACCAAAAGAGCTAGAGCTTAGATATTTAGCATGAAACATCTTCTTGTGAGTGTCTACCAAGTTTGTTCAAATAAAAGCCCTGGGGTCAAAATTGGCCCCGTCCCAGGGGGTCATAGATTTTCCCTATATGCATATAGTAAAAACTTAAAAAATCTTCTTTTAAAGAACCCAAAGAGCTAGAGCTAAGATATTTAGCATGAAACATCTTCTAATGAGTGTCTACCAAGTTTGTTCAAATAAAAGCCCTGGGGTCAAAATTGGCCCCGCCCCAGGGGGTCATTGATTTTCCCTATATGCATATAGTAAAAACTTAAAAAATCTTCTTTTAAAGAACTCAAAGAGCTAGAGCTAAGATATTTAGCATGAAATAGTTCTAATGGGTGTCTACCAAGTATGTTCAAATAAAAGCCCTGGGGTCAAAACTGGCCCCGCCCCGGGGGTCATTGATTTTCCTTATATGTGTATAGCAAAAACTTAAAAATCTTCTTTGAAAAAACCCAAATAGCTTGAGTTTAGATATTATACATGAAACATCTTTAAGTAAATATCTACAAAGTTTGTTCAAATAAAAGCCCGGGGGTCAAAACTGGCTCTGCCCCAGGGGTGTCATTGTTTTTAACTATATGTGTATAGTAAAAACTTAAAAAATTTTCTTTTAAAAAAACCCAATGAGCTAGAACTTAGATGTTTAGCATGAAACATCTTCTTATGGGTGTCTACCAAGTCTGTTCAAATAAAAGCCCTTGGGTAAAAATGTGCCGGGGGGCTATATACAGGTGAGCGACCTCAGGGCCATCATGGCCCTCTTGTTTGATAAAGAAGAGTCAAAGGGCTAAACAAAAAAGAAATCAAAATGAAATAAGTTCAGATTTAAGAAGTAATAAAACAGATGTACAAAATGAGAATAACTTGCCTAAGGAAAATTGTCGAAGTAGAAAATGGTCTGAATGGAAGAGAAATGTTGCTAAAGGCGGAGGAATGAAGGTAAGAGCTATGTAAATAAGTTTGGGCAACTAAAACAATGCAGGCAGATGAAACCTGGATGCAACATAAATTGTAAGTATAAATGTCAGTTAAATTTTAATAAAGAAACCAGACAAGACAAAAGTTTAACTTGTACTGGAACTTGGGTTGTCTTTCTAGACAAAGGCAGTTTCTTCTAAAATTTTCAAGCAAAGGCCTTAAGAAAAAATCTAAACACAGACTGTCCAGAAGGAAATTTTCATACAAGTTTTCTTTGCCCTTTGAAAATTCAGCAAAAAGAGTTTGTAAATAATACTTTTTACATACTTTATCTCTGTCTCAGAAAGTGATTCAGTATGTACACACCAATGTTGAGCTTCAAAGTGTTGCAGGAAAAGAGCAGAGAGGAACGGCTGATGGAAGCAAGTCCGACAAAACACTTGAAAGTACTATAGAAATTGTTTGTAAACATATTGAATCATTTCCAACAATTGACTCCCACTATTACAGGAAGGATACAAATAAACAATACTTAGATAGCTCACTTAGCCTGAAAAAGATGTTTGACCTTTATTGTAAATGTTGTGATGATAATCACCTGCAGAAGGTAAAAATACATACTTACAGGAAAAATTTTAATTCCAATTACAATTTAATTTTCCATAAACCTATAAAAGATCTGTGTGATGTTTCCATTTCTTATAAAATGTATCTGAACAGGAGAAGGCAGAATTGTCCGGTCAATATGAAAGTCATATGTTCAATAAAACCAAGATTAGAGAATAAAAAGAAACTGATAAACAATTAGCCAAACAATGCAATACATTGACTGTTGCATGCTTTGATTTACAATTAGTGTTTCTAACTCCCAAGGGCTTTGCATCTTCTTTCTATAATAAACGGAGATTAAATAATTACAATTTTACAATTTACAACATGGGAAACTCAGATGATTATTCATATTTGTGGAATGAAAGTATTGCTGGTAGGGGCTCAAGTGAAATAGCTTCGTGTGTATACCACTTCATAAAAGAGCAAGCTTATAAGGGATAAAAAAAATCATTTTTTTATTCAGACAATTGTTTTTTCACAGAATAAGAACAGAAATTATATCAATGCTATGGTATGCAATAAAGAAATTTAACTTAACATCAATTGAGCATAAATATTTAGAGAAGGGGCATACTTTTAATGAAAATGATTCGATTCATGCTGCAATTGAAAATGTGTCCCGCCACATTGAGATATATACTACAGCACAGTGGGCAACAGTTATTCAAACAGCCCGTAGAAAAAAAGCCATATGTAGTAAAACAAATGTCTTTAGTGGATATTGTTTACTTCAAATCTCTTAGAGATCACCTAAAAAATTTTGATCTGTCAGAAAACAGGGACAATGTTTATATACGATATCGTATGTAACATAAGGTACTTAAAGTTAACTTCTGAAATTCCTAATCAGTATTCATTTAAGTATAACTTTGACAATGACGAATTCAAAACTGTGAATCTGAATACCAGAATAAGTAGAACAAATGTTAGTATTCCAGATCCCACACAGCTATCTCTTTCCCAACTAAGGATAGACATGCTTCCAATTACTAATGATAAATACAGTGACCTTATTTCACTGTGTGTTGAAGATGTGATTCCTAAGGCACATCATCTCTTCTATGTATTGTTGCCTCATGAGGGGGGTGACTCATATGTGTAATGCATATAATTTCAAAAATTGTGCACAGTTGTCACAGTGAAATGCGTAATTTGAAAACTTTTCTTTTTTTAGAAAATATTATATTTCCAGTTTAAAATATTCTGGAGCTATGAATGTAGTTTCAGAAAAATAAAAAGAATATCTAAGACTTGTTATTTCTATAAAAAGTTTGTGAAACTAATTATTGATAGATATTATTGAAATATGAATGAAGTTTAAAAAGTTTTTCAGAGAATATTGTTACATATAAATATTGTTTAAAACATGTTATTTATTTGTTAACATTGTAAGATTCTGTTTTCTTTAAACTATGAACAAACTGTCTGACACATTCCAATAGTTGTGAAAATATTGTTAAATTGTTGGTTATTTAAATGACCAGTTTGAAGGGTTTTTGAAAATAAGTAAACCCAGAACTGTAAATAAAGTTTTCCACAAGTCAAAAGATTGTTTTGGAATATTTCTTATTTAATTATTGTAGTAAAAGAAGTTATATACTAATATATTTGTTTAACTGAATTCAAGTAGATGAGATTTTATGAAACTTTGATGTTTATCTTATTTATTTCCAGAACAAAGAGATTCTTGAAATATGTATGAAATTTAAAACTTAAATATGTTTCAAAGTTTTATTCAGTGAAATAACCAAAATGAAGCAATTTACACAATATCTATGGCACTTAGAACCCACGTAAATTACTAAAAAGAGGACAAAATATGCAAAAATAGCCCTTACTGCGTTAGTAACGCAGTAAAAATATAGTTATAAATACTGAAAAATCGGTCATTTATCGCACATAACATGTAAATTATTACTAGAACTGTGAATCTTTACACTTTTCCTAAAATCTTAGTACATTTTTCTCAGGTTTGGTTTTATTGAAATATTTTCGATAATCTAGAGGCGTGCAGCTTTAAGAATATTTGTAATATTTGTTATTTATTTGAACAGTTTTAGGAAGTTTTTGAAACTAAGATTACTTTAAAAAGATATGATATAAACATGAATGAAGTTTCTGACATTTCCAAGGAGTGCTTGAGAATATTTTATAGTTATGAAACTATAATGTTTCTAAAGAGACTCTTGAAATATAATTTTCAGACATATATAGAATTATTCTATCATCCCATTCTATGCTGGATGGGGGTCAGGGACATTCCAATTATCAAATTCAGTCAGAATACTTGATACTTGTGCCTGCTCCTATTATGACAGGTAGCTATCCTGATTGGCCCTATCCTACTTCATTTCATTATTACTATCTGAATAATTATGATGATGTTAATAATCACTGAACCATAATGTTTTATTAGAATAATAGTTGTTCACCTGGATTATGTATCCTATCAAATTATATGTGTTATATGTTTTGTAGCATAAAGATGATTTTTTTCTGTAAAGCTAAAAAAAAATGACAAGTCCAAATAGTTTTAGACGTTAATGTTTATCTGTTATTTAAGTGAAAAGTTCAAAGACTTTGTGAAACTTACTTTAAATAGAGGTTAAACATGCTTTCTATACAATATCATGTACT
Source organism: Ruditapes philippinarum (assembly GCF_026571515.1). Classification (NCBI taxonomy): domain Eukaryota; kingdom Metazoa; phylum Mollusca; class Bivalvia; order Venerida; family Veneridae; genus Ruditapes; species Ruditapes philippinarum. The sequence continues at coordinate 142,455 of NW_026860591.1, forward strand.
AGGACATAATTGTTATTATCACATACCCTTGACGATATTGTTTGGCCATGCACAATTTTTGATGTAACAACATTTGTTTTATATAAACATATGGTAAATGGTGTGACAATATTTGTTTTATTGGCGTCCGCGCCGAAGCGCGGCGCCCCTTTATGGAATGAAATCAGATTTTGTGAAAGGGCGACAGCAACTTCTCGAGCCTTTTAGTCGGTCATAATAAAAGCCGATCATTCCGATCGTTATGAGGGGGTTTTTGATTTTTATTAATTAAAAAATTAAAAATGTCGCAAATTTTGTACAATAAACCCGGGCGAACTGGAGGATTTTCGAAGCAAAAAATTTTTAAAATTTGCAATAAACCTTTTTCCGTCTCTTGGGTTTTTTTATTCTTTTTTGTAGTACACAGGGTGGGTATTTTAAAATAAAATTTATAAAGTTAAATGACCAAATATTCCGAAAAAAATTTTTTAAGGGATTCCCCCCCAAACCCGGAATTCTGTTCCTCCGGGTTCTTTTTGCCCGGGGATACTAGTGACCGGGCCCCAAAGGCCCCCCACAAATTACACGTTAAACGGTTTTTCGTTTCGTTTTTCATTCAAAAACTTTTACGATATTGTTTACCTTTTTTAAAATTTTCCCGGAAAAATCCCTTTTTGGGTTTTCCCAAAAATTTTTTAATCATTGTTTTTTTAATTTTTGAATTTTATCAATTCTAGGTGTGGGTTTATTCCAAAGATAAACACACGGAAAATGGGTTTTTACAACCCTCCACACAGCATTATCGTGCAAAATACTCGTGACATAATACATTTTTGGTAAAAAATGTGGGTTACAATGCAAAACACAGAAGGCGCTGAATTTGTTTGGGTCTCAGAATGTAAGAAAGGTGCAGGTTGTGAGGCTCATTATATGTTTAGTGCCACCAATGCTTTCCAGCGTATTAATTGTAGTAAATTGGCTATAAGACTAATTGCAACACTGATATTCAATCCAATGTTTATTTGACTTTAACAATTTAAAAAAATGAGTTACCTTTACTGGGACTGGAACTCCAGACCTCTCGCTTTCTAAGCGAGCCCGAAAACCCTTCAGCCACGGTGAATTTATGTGTGAACGGCCTGAAGAAAACCATATTATTCTAAATTATGGCTTGTAACGACTTTAACTGTTGTTTTAACACAGATGTAAATAATCCTTGAGCTTACTATAAGCATGTATATTTATAAAGAATTCAAAGGGCTGCAAGTTCTGTGGTATTTCTGATCTTTGCAATCTAATCGTACTGTATATCTGTATGCATTTTCCTGTATAAGTTTTTTTTTTATGTATTATAATTCCTTTTGTAAGGCACCAGAGTTTGATACATACGGAATTCTGCATAACTAGAGTTGCATCAAAAAATCATTTATGTTCATTTTTTACGACAGCCACACTTTATCCTTGAATATCATGGCTACTTCCTTAACAAAAACACTTAAAAAAAAGAATTTAACAACAACAAAAAGTTTCCTCGACTGGGATTCGAACTCGAGACCTCTCACTCACGAAGCGAGCGCGTTACCACTGTACCGCGGAGAAATTATAGACAACTTGTCTGAATAATATCAAGTCATTCTAAATTTAGAACTTCCATTGCAGTTCGGGTTTGTAATCCTTATAAATTTCGAGGTATTTTGTTCAGGGTAAACCTGTTGTTTAAAATTGAAGTAAATATTTTAGCGAAAATCCTCTCGCCCAAACAGTCCGACATGTAGAGTCTATATATTCCACTACTCGGTTTGTGTAGTATTCGGTAATCGACATGGCTAAAAATAGTATTTTCATTGATAAAATTATATTCATCCGCGTAATTTGTGATTGTGCATTTATTGACAATTCTATAAGCCAACGCTATTTTTTAACTTTAAATGCGTTGTAATTTGTTGTAACAAAATAAAATATTTCTTTCTTTTAAATCGCTAGTTTTAAAGTTATAATACCGTTCAACGATGATATTTTACCCTACAACTTAGTTTTCAGAAATTATCACCTAAATCATAAGTATATCCTCATTAATGATGAACTGCTATTCAATTTTAATCTTATTTCCCCGAAACACTCGGATGCAACTGGATATAATATCGCCAGTTTTGAAATCCCCGGCCATTTTGTAAAAGCTCTCGGGGCCCGATCGGTTTCATTCGGAATTAACTCATTTGCATACGGAAAAGTTCGGAAATGCTATAATTAGAAAACAAGTTCGGAAACGCTATAATTAGAAACGTCAACAAACTTGCGACCCCGATATTAGGAGATATAATATAAATGACAGATGCAATTTTATTTTATGTTTTGTAATTAATGAACGATATGGAAAAGCTATTTATTAGCTAAGGAATGTAGCTTATATCCTCGTAACGCGTTACGAAACATTCGGAAAAAGAACAAAGTCTGAGACTCTCACTAGAACTACAGTAAACAAGAAGATGGAGCGTTGGTCATGTCTATGTCGTACGGTTGCTGTGGTTAT